>NC_081561.1:47324952-47411044 GCF_022355385.1 Mustela nigripes | reverse complement strand
GGCTCAGGTCATGATCTCAGGGTCCTGGGATCGAGTCCCGCATCAGGCTCTCTGCTCGGCAGGGAGTCTGCTTCCTCCTCTCTCTCTCTCTGCCTGCCTCTCTGCCTACCTGTGATCTTTCTCTGTCAAATAAATAAATAAAATCTTTAAAAAAAAAAAAAAAGATATGCAGTCTTGAGACAGAGTGCACCATATTGCACTCTAGATCCTGCCTCTTAGTGACCTGTACATTTAATGGGTAGACACATGGCCAAGTCTCAATTAATTGAAGTTTCTCCGCTTGAACACTGAATACTACCTGGAGGGATGTAAAGACTGAAAAAAATCAGCAGGAATTCATCAGTCTAGTGGCTACACCAAAGACCTTCTGAAACTACCTAGTTTTGCCTGTTCTAACCAGATAGTCTTGATTGTGAATTCTACCATACATTTCTAATAAATTCTCTTTGGGTTAGCGACAGAGTCTGTGGCCTGCAAACAAAAAACCCCAATGTATACTCTTCTGTGATGCTTTTAGATGCTTCGCTATTTTCCTATAGGTTGAGTACTCAGATTTAGCCAGGCTGGTTGTGTCGATTAGCATAAAAAGGGAGGAGACATTAACTGCAATTAATTTCCTAAGCACTACTTAGGTGCTAAGCCTATGATATCCACTTCTTAAGGGAGCAAACTGAGACTTATCAGGGCTAAGTAATCTATGAAAGGCAAAAACTTGCACTTAGAAAAGTCCAAATCAGAACTCGGGTCTACCTAACTCCAAGCCAAGACCAATGCCCTTATCACTCTGCCATGAGGCAGAGATAATATATAGGGCACTCGTGCATTCAGAGATAGTGCTCCACATATATTTGCAGGACTGGGCACCAAGAAAGTGCTTAGAAATCTATGCAGTTGATTAAAATAAGAAAAGGTCTATAAACAATTTAGGTAAGCGAAGAAGAATTTGAAAAGTTAACATTTCCAGGTAAGAATTATTATTAGAAAAGATCAAGCTACCACCTAGCTTACTGATCAAGCACCTGAACAAATGGAAACTTAACACTCTGAGTCACTGAGCATTTAAATAGAATTGCTTTTGTGTTATTGCTCTACCTGAGAACAACAAGGTTGATAGGTATATAAGATACGAATTTACCATATACAAATATTATGATACTCAATAAGCTGATATTTTCATAATAATATAATATGATAATTGATAATAATACCTCATAAAACCTCTATGATTCTCTTCATCCAAGGCCAGAATTAAAGAGTACAGCAGAAGTTTTTGGGTCCATGGATAAAATTCAAAGCAGATGAAGAGGATAACCAATTAATTTGGATGGGAATAAATTATTTTTTTTTGTCACTGACATCTACTTGAAATTTAGCATATCAATCAATTATGAAAGTACGCTATAAACCTGATGTTATTAGCAGTATCAGTGACTTTTGCCACCAAAAGGAATCAAATACATATATATATTTAATTATAGTGGCTGCAGGCATCTTGAAATACTATTTATAATCATCATTACTTCAGAATCACAGTAGTTAACAAACCTGTCACTAGAACTTATTATTTAATTCATTAATAAAGAAGTACATATATTGCTCTGTCCAAAATGTTTTTAATAATTTATACTGATCTTTCAATATAATTGACTTCCTTTATAATTATACACATACACATACACACACATTATAAAATTATGCATTTTAAAACATTCTGAGGGGCGCCCGAATGGCTTAGTTGTTAAGCATCTGCCTTCGACTCAGGTCATGATCCCAGGGTCCTGGGATGGAGCCCCACCTCGGACACCGTGCTTCTCTGTCTCCCACTTCCCCTGCTTGTGTTCCCTCTCTTGCTGTGTCTGTCTCTGTCAAATAAATAAATAACATCTCTAAAAAAACAAACAAAACAATTCTGAGGCTGAATCCATGGGCTTCACTAGACTGTCAAAGAGGATTATGGCAAAAAATGGGTCCCCATTTCAGAAAACCTCAGAAATGAGTTTATGACTGAGACTGTTAGCTGCTCACCAAAAGCCATGCTTGCCTCTTCCTCTTGGGCACAAGCTAGACTAGACATTTCCCAGCCTCCCTTGCACTTAGGTAGGGCCATTAGGCAGAACTGAGTTCTAGCCAATGGAATATGGACACAAGAAGCATATGTCATTCCTGGATCTAGCCCATGAATATTTCTCATCGCCACTTCTCCATGCTCTTTCTTTTGGTTGGGATGACCTTCAGAGCAGACTTGAAAGTCACATACTGAAGATGGTCGTGACTTTATCAGCAATGATCCCTGAATAACTGCATGGAGGAAACCACTCGGCCAACCTGTCACCCACTACACCCTTAAGTGACTAACAAGTATCTTTCTATGTTGTTTGAGCCATTAAAGTCTGTGTTTGCTATGGGAGCTACCCTAATTCAGTGGTTCTCAAACTCGATCAAGAATCAGAGCCACCTGGAAGGCTGATTAAAACAGACTGCTGGACTCCACCCTCAGAGCTTCTAATTCAGTAAATCTGGGACGGGGCTGAGCACTAGCAATCCTCAGATAATGCTGATGCTGCCATCCCAAGGCTGTACTGAGAATCCCTGCTGTAATGCCAGCTCCTGCCCCTTGCTAGGTATTAGTCAGTAATTCTGGTCATAATAACACTGTTCCCTATTGCACTATGTGCAGAGGGACCTTCAAGATTAAAGCGACTTTGTCACTTGTGATTTTAATAATCCTATACTAAAAGAATGGCCATGGAAGCCACTCTTTCAGCTGGATGAGAAATACTCTATCTGGAGCTACATTTTTGTTTTCAGAGAGGAGGTATTCTCTGACAAATAAGGGATAATGGGATAAAATATTACCTTTTCAAAGACTTACTTTCTAATAATCATTCTTTGGTATAGATCACTGGTTCTTAGCAGTGTGATGATAGTAAGAAGTCAATTTTTAATCTTTAAAACATCTAAGGAATTGTATACTTATTTTATTATTTTTTAAGATTTTATTTATTTGACAGACAGTGAGAGAGGGAACACAAGCAGTGGGAGTGGGAGAGGGAGAAGCAGGCTGCCTGCTGAGCAGGGCTCCATCCCAGGATCCTGGGATCATGACCTGAGCTGAAGGCAGACACTTAACGACTGAATCACCCAGGCAATTCTTTTAGATATGCTTATTTTAGACAAGGTTTCATAGGTTAGTATTACAGTGTTTCTTTTATACTGACTTATAGTCTATTAACTGGTTACTAGTTTCTGCTGATCAGGAGCTCTTGTTGGTGACAGCCTCCAAATGTCAAATGTATTGTAACTCGATCAAGATAAATGCAGTTTTATAAACAGAAATCTTTTAAAATCTCTTATTGATGTCAATCATTCCCTTCTTGACATATGTCCCACCCACGGTTCCTACTGCCTGGGAAAGCATGGTTTGTACCATAGCACCCCACCCCTCTGGGTCACACTTGCTGGGTCTTGATATTTGGGCTGTGTTCCTCTCTTGACAGTTTGACAGAGAAATACCAAGAGCTTGGGCCACTTGGCACAGAAGTTAAAACTGGGGGTGGGGGGGAACAGTCATTCTGTAGACCAGTGCTTCTCAAATTTTAATATGTATACACATAGCCAAGGATTCTGATTAAAATGCAGGTTGTCGGACCTGAGATTCTGTATTTCTAATGAATCTTCCAATGCTTCTGAAGCTTCCGATGCCGCTGATCTATAGATCAGTCTATGGGTAACAGTCTATGATAGAAGCTCTGTGGCTCCTGCGCTAACAGTAACAAGGCACAGAAACCATGGTGAGGGGACAGGTTGATAGCAGGAAGAAAAGCAGCAGCCAGTGAACAGTGAAGTAGTTGTGAGTCACACCTGAGGCATTTCACTACGGCGAGGAGTGAGGCCTTGAATCCACAACCAGCTCTCCATTCATCTCTGTGAAGCCAGACCTTACTATGGGTCTTTCTTAAATTCCATTAGGGAACACATATATCCTTAAAATACTGTCGGTCCCTGATACTGCACCCAATGAGCCTAAGACGCAAAACGTGACCTCCGCGGTTGGGGCAGGGAGAAGAATAAAAGGAGACGTTGAGGCTGAAACCACTGGAGATACATCTCCTTTAAGAAGCTTAAAGGGTGAGGTGCCTGGGTGGCTCAGGGAGTTAAGCCTCTGCCTTTGGCTCAGGTCAGGTTCCCGGGGTCCTCAGATCGAGCCGTACAACAGGGTTTCCGCTGGGCGGGGAGCCTGCTTCCCGGTCTCTGCTGCCTGTCTCTCTGCCTGCATGTGATCTATCTACCTCTCTCTCTCTCTCTCCCTCTCTCTCTCTGTCAAATAAATAAGATTTTAAAGAAAGAAGAAGCTTAAAAGGCTTTTAAATTATAACTGTTAGATAACCTAAGCAGGGATCCTAAGGGTACACGCAGAAAACAACTATATTCTCTCTCCTTACTGTCCTTCAAAGCCGCGATGAGGAACTCATTTTCTCCCACTGCTACAGAAAATTTTGAGTGGTCTCTATAGTTTTTCTGGTCCTTCTTAGATAATTAAGAAGCCTTCTAGCCACTTCTAGTCACAAAACCAGGGCCACTTCAGTGAGCTCCTATCACTCTTCCTGGTTTCCTCTTACACAGAGCTTAAAGTGACTCCAGGCTCTTTCTCCCAAGAGATCCATAAGAAATGTTCATGCATCCTTTGTCCCAACACATTCTGGGAAAGCAGGCTCTTTCCCATGCAGCCAACTCAGCTCGTTCCTCCATTAGAACAGCAGGCCAGCCAATGGTCTCTACTCCTCTGAAATTATCCCACATGGTCTGGCACCCGCCTTGGCACATGGACTCTGAGAACACAAGTCAAGCTTTCCCAGGGGTCTCCCTAAGGTCACTCTTGCAAGGCTTAAGAGGGCTTAGGGTGAGCCTCGAGAACACTGCTAAGTCACTTTCCAGATTCTAATCCTGAACTATCCAGTAGGGTAGCTACTAGCCACAGGTGGCTGTTTGCACTTAAATTTTAATTCAAATTAAACTACAGATTCAGTTCCTCAGGCATACTAGCCACATTTCAATTGTTCAGTATCCCATGTGGCTAGTAGTATTGGATGATGCAGATAGAACTTTTCCATTTTCATGGAAGGTTCTATTAATAGTACAGCTCTAATCTCTCATAACTTGATCCTCAGCCTTTATCCATTTAGCCTAAAATCGGTGATGGGTGATTATAAATGGCAGCATAGGCTAATTGCTGAGGCAAGCAACGCCAAAATCTCAGTACGTCTCGATCATGGATCAGCAAAGAGCAGAGGTACTCTGCTCCCTGGAGTCATTTAGGGTGCAAGGTACCATCCATCTTGTGCCTCTGAATCAGCAACGTCCTCTCCACTCTACTAGTTTAGGGAGAAAGAGACAGGGATATGTGGGAGGTTTTCCGAAGGCCAGGCCTATAGATGGCCAGGCCTATAGATGGCAGTCATCATTTCTCCTTACATTTCATTAACTAGAACTCACTTACATGGCCATCACCTAACTGCAAGGGAAAGTAAAAAACGTATTTCAGTCCTGTGCCCAGAAAAAAGAGAGCATAGATATCGGTAAGCAATAGCAAAACTGCCACAGAGCTATTGGCAAATTCAGTTTTATAGCTACCCCCTCAGCAAGAAGGGGACTAGATCTTCTCACTGACAACGCGAGCCTTACCAACCACAATACTTGGGGGCCTCTGGCCAGACTCAGACAAAAAGAGTTCCATTTACACAACATACTACGTAGTGAAACATAATTTGTCCCATTTATCTCATGTTTTCCCAACATCGTTCAGCTGTTAACTACATTCAATTTTAATCCTTTATAGGTGCAGAAATAATGTTCATTTCTAGTATCAAACACCGTGCATGCTTGATCTCATTATTTCTTATAATATGTCTGGGAAGCAGATACTATTTTGATGTCCACTTTACAGATGAGAAAAATCGACATCTCCCTGGGATTGAAACTCAGGCAACCTGACCCATACTCTCTATCAGGTGTCAGCAACTATGGCCAAAACTGACTCACTATTTTTCCAAGTTATATTGGAATACCCACTCATGTATGTATTATCTATGGCCACTTCTGTGCCACAAAAGAAGAGATGAATAGATGCAAAAGATTCACATGGCCTCCAAGTCAAAAATTATTATGATTTGGGCTTTAACAGAAAAACTCTGCCAACCCCTGCTCTAGAGGATTCTGTAGGGCCTTGAGCACTCTGCTTCCATCATAGACTAAAAAGTAACTCTGACTCAGTGTTTTGGTCTACAATCCGTGGTCTCCCTCAACAACCTAGTCTATGAAATATAAGGTTAGTTTAACTTCCCTCCGGCAGCCAGGTCTACCCCATCTGCTTGTGGTTTCATACGCAGATTAAACAACATCTGTTCTGCCATTTCATCAGCCACATAAACAATATTACTAAAGGATGCACGTGCATTATTTTTCTAAAAGGATTATGGCTACTCCCTGATATTTTTTATATTCGGACTGTCACACCAAACAAAAGGTTTGCACAAATTTATCACGCTGCTTTTGGTACAACTGGTTTCCATCCTTCACCCTTCCTACCTCCCACTTTAGTTTTTAGAGATAAAGCCATCAGCACAGAGTGACAGTGAATTTTGTGGGCAGTGGCTGTCCAGGAAGGCAAGGCTTATTCTGTTGAAACTGACCTACACTCATCTTTCTCTTAGATAGGACTCCTCAACACCCCGTTTTTGACCAAAATAAGCCATAAAAAGAAAATAGATATCTCAGCTTTGCAGAGACCCTCCCTCAGAGTCTGGAACTCACTCTGCATTGGTATTAAAATCAAGCCAAAAGTAGGGTAGAAACTGCATGCACAGTAGCAGAACCAGAACAAGAACATCTTAGTGGTCACTGTGGGGTACCACCCGAATCTTTCATTCATGAGCAGGTACTTATTTCCCCAGCTGCTAGGAGTGATGGCAGCTCCTGGCTTTCACCAGAGTCCCTTGTGGCAACTGCCCTCAGCTAGAGAGCTAGCTGCTTAGCCTACAGTCAACCCCCTTCCCCAGGGCCAATCCTGGTCAATGCAAGGCTGAGTGCTTGCCTCAGTGAGGGACTTTTCTGAAGGGACTCTCAGCTCTGGAACTTGTGGGATCAGCAAGCGCATACATCACAATTCCACTTCTCTGTCTGGCCATCCTGCTTCCCTCCTTCCATTTAGGTGTTGTTCTCAAGGGCAGCCCTCCCCCCCACCCCAGTACAATCCCCTGCACATAATCTCCACCTCAAAGTCTTTTCTTAGGAAGCTGACGTGCCACCAACATGAGACTGATTTCCTAAACGGGGCCATCAATCGCTTACGAGTCATATTTAACATTCACTGACAAGAAAGAATCAGCAGTAAAGAGCTTCCCGAAGACAGCAAATCAATCGTTACAAAAAAAATTAGAGTAACAGCAAAATACTGGGCAGCGTATCCATCAAAAACAGGTAGCAAGAGGATGTGGAAGCAGCTGTCATTGGGAAGTCCAGTGGGGAGCAGACAGAGTCCTAGAGGGAAGCTGAAGCTCTACTCGCAGCTAAGGAGGCCAAGAGAGGAAGGCTGCCTGGGAAACCGGAGCAGTCAGTGCAATCTGCTCTCGCTACAGCCGGAGCTCAGCTCAGCGCCTCTTGGCAACCGGGCCCCAGCCCCGGGCACAGACGGTCATGCGCAATGACAGGCTCTATAAATAGCAGAGCAACCAACAAATCAGAACTCAGCCTTCATAATTGCAGATCAAGGGGTCCTATAGATGATTCCTTAAATGTGAACACAATCTGTTTGCATGCAGCTCTTTCCGAGCTACCACTCATAGACATTATTACCAACAGCCATGCCTACAAAATAAAGAGACACAGTTTAAAAACATGAATATATCAGACAATGTCCTTTGCAAGGTAAGAAGCAAGGAAATATGAAATAAGGAATCGTGTCTTATGAGGTGTTTACAACTTCCCAGTTGCAAATGCTAAGAAGCCAAATACCACCCAAACAGCAAGATTTCTAAAGTTGTAAATAGTCACACTATGCAAAGGCCATTAGCCTCAGTGAGCAAAAGCGGCAAGGCCAGTCGTAAGAAAGCAGCACACAGGGGCATGAGGAGAGAAAAAAGAGCCACAGGAAAAGCACAAGACGAAAAGCACAGGAGACTGCTGAGGCTGTGCAGGAGAAAATGTGGGAGTGGGAAAGGGTGAAGCCAGGGAAGGAAAGAAAGGAAATGAGAGGAAAATATGGGGGGGAGGGGAAGTGCTAATTTGCAACAGGTCAGAGCCAAGTGCTAACATGGTTACAGAGTCTTCAAAGGCATCCTGAATAACCTACAAAATCAAAGCCTTTAAGAAGATCAAATCAATTTATCAAGGAACGCATCAAAAACAACTCAAGACACAAGAGAGGACAAAATAAAGATCCAACTGTGTGTGCAAACTGAACAGCTAACGCTCTACACCAAGGAAGAAGGAAGAATGCAGTATCAATAGCATCCCGAACCAGCTCTTTATTCTCCAGTAGTACGTTATTCTTGAAATCCAACAACAATCGCAATAAAGTACGGTTTGTACGGTTTCTACGGTTTCTACGAGAAATTCCTCAACCGACGCTGACTCCATCATGACTCAGGCAGATTGCGCCACAGCACGGAGGAGGGCTCACTAGCTGGAGCGGCAGACCGCTAATGGGGGGAAGGAGCAAGTGGGCCGGGTAAGGGTCCCGAGCACGTCTGGGGCAGGAGGCAGCAGTTTGGCACAACCGTGAGAGCGTCAGGCATCCAATACTCAAAGCCAGGCAGGTACTTGTTGATAGTTCAGGCATAGCAGAACCTGGGCCACCAAAAGGGGTAAAGGTCCCAAGATCCCTAAGTGTCCTCACTGTTGCCTGCCTCCCTTCCACTCTGAATTCTTGACCTTCCCCAGGATCTAGCAAATAAAAGGCATTTGAACAACAATCCCGCGTATGTATAAAGTTAACAAAAGCTCTTCAGGCTTTTGGGCTGGAGTTTAGGGCAGGATTTCAGTCCCAAAGGTGAGCTGTGGACTAAAACAGTAAAGCAGGGTAGTCATTTACAGAGCCCCAGGCCAGGAGTCCTGAGAGGAATGCTCCTCAAGCTCACCGTCGTGCCCCAGCACGAATCCTCTGAAGCAAGCCTAAAAACAACACCGGCAGAGGCTTCCAGCAACTACTGCTCTGATCGGAAATGTCTCCAAAACTTGGACGGCCCCCACTGAGGATGCACAGAGCAGGAAGGACTGGCCATTTCTGCCCACGGTCTGAAAGCTGACCCTTCGGCCTGAGGATACTAATTGAATGTGTATTTGGTCCATGTTCAAGTCTTAAATGCTTTTCTGGCAGCACATGCCCTCTCAAAATATGCTTACTCGCAAGACATACTTATCAGCAAGAAGGAAAAAAAAAGTTTTCATGACCTAAAATCTTATGATAATTTATACCAAGTAAATAGAAAGAAAAAAAGGAGTGGAGAGAGCAAATAGGACCAAGGTCCAAACAAAGACAGTTCCTCAGAGGACTGAGAGAAATGTTTGTGAGTGAGAACGTTAGTCGATTCAGAGGGTGGCGATGACCTCCTTTACTGCTCATTTCTGCTCTGTCTTTGGCATATGTCACACGGACATCAGCAAAATCCCTGCTTTAGCGGTCACCTTGTACTGACTCTTTCCCAAGGTGATGCAGCAGCTAAAAGCTTTAAAGAGATTGTGTTATCCTCACTTGCAGCTATTTGGGCAAGAGCTATGAACTTTTTAACCTAGATCATAAGATCCTGTCGACTTTTTCCATCCGATTGATTTAAGTGGTGTTTATTTCAATGTGGCTTTTTCACAATATATATCACAGTTTGACTTATCCTAAATGCATTCCTGCATATGAAGGCAAGTGACATGCTTCATTTCCCCTTCTGTCCTTTGTTCCTACACATATATAGCACAAGCAGCTTCTCAATGTGTGCTGGGTTTGATTTTTTCTTTTGGAAAGATTTGTCTAAAAATTTCAGAAAAGAACAAAGTAGAAACTTAAACCCACCGAACAGTATATACCACATTCTTTCCAAACTATATAAATGAACATGTCTCTTTTATGCATCCCTCACAGTAATAACTGCAAAGTTAGTAAATTACATCCTGTCTCTTCCCCTACGCTTACATATAAATAAAAATTTTTAACAAAACTAGGGCCTTGCTATAGATATTGTTTTGTACTTTGCTCTTCTCATCTAACAATAATATATAAAGAGATTTAAAATTAGATAGTACATTCTTTTTAAAGACTGATCAATTTTCTAGTATCTGGGTATGCCCTACTTTAGCCAACTATTCTCCTACAAATTAAAATTTGGGATATTTCTATTTCTTTCTACTGTAAATAGTGCAATAAACAAGATACATATGTATCTTTAACAAATCTCTACTTAGAAGGAATTGCCAGGCCACAGAAAAATCACATTGCAAAGATACTTCCAGGTTTGTCTCTAAAAATGTAGAACCAAATTACATTTCAAGCAACACTAGGAAAGTGTCTGTTTAATCCTATCCCTATCAACACTGGATAGTATCAACCTTTTTGTTTGTTGCCAGTCTGATAGGCAAAAAAAAAAAAAAAACTACTCTTAATTTAAATTTTTTATTCATAAGGTTGGAAATCCTTTCAGGTCTTTTATAAGCCTTTTTTTTTTTTTCTGTTTTCTTTGAATTATCTGTTTACATCTTTTGCTAATTTTTCTATAAGTTATATGTATTTGCCATATTGATTTTATGGAAGCTTTTTATAGACTATGACTCTAACTCTTTGCTATATATTCAGCAAGTACGTTTATGTAGGTTGCAACCTGTCTTTTAATCTTATTGTACAGAAGTATAAAACTGACAATCTTTTTCTTTATGACTTCTAAATTTTTTTCCTAGAAAATTTCTCCCAATTGCTAGATTTATAAAATGTTCTCCCAAATCTTCTTTTCCTTAAGTCCCTTAAGTGTATATTTATAATCTATCTAGAATCAATATAATATTTTTAAGCCATCTGAAATTAACTTTTAACTATGGTGTGAGGTATAGACTAATTTTATTTCCTCCCAAGTGGATAACATCCACTGGAATATTCCTTCTAAAGAGTTTATTTTATTCATTTTTAAATTTTTAAAAATGTGTTTATTCTTTATTATAGAAAATTTCAAAATATAAAAAAGAAAGTAAAAGAGTATAAAGAACTCTAAGTACCCACCACCCAGCTTCAAGAACTATCAATCCATTTCTATTGATTTCAAATGTCATTTTTATCATTTATTAAATCTCTACATATATTTGAATATGTATCTGAACACTGCTATACTTTAATTGGTGTGGTTATTTTTAAAATAACATATAAACACATAAAATTTTTTACAATAGCAATAGGAATAGTGACGCCTGAGAGGCTCAGTGGGTTAAGCTGCTGCCTTCGGCTCAGGTCATGATCCTAGGTCCTGAGATCGAGTCCCGCATTGGGCTCCTTACTTGGCGGGGAGCCCGCTTCTCTCTCTGCCTCTGCCTGCCACTCTGCCTGCTTGTGAGCACTCTCTCTTTCTCTCTCTCTGACAAATAAATAAATAAAATCTTAAAAAAAAAAAATAGAATATACTCCATACTGCATTCTAATGAAATGAAAAGCATAATAAAATACAGGCCAACTACTATCACAAATAGATCGAAAAATACGGTGACTCAAGATAGAAATTCATTTTTCTTCTGGCTAGTTCTCAGTTGACAGGTGGCTCTGATCCATGAGGTCATCCAATGAGCCAGGATCCTACTCTATCACTACTCTGCCTTCCGCTCAGGTATTCCTTGTTCACACATTTGAAACTGGCTCACCACCACCACAGCTGCTTTCCAAGCACGGAAGAAAGAAAGGGACTGTGGGAGACAAGCAGTTCTGTTTTAAGGACTTGACCTAAATGTGCATGCATCACTTTCACTTATATCCAATTGGCCAGAGCTTAACAGAACTGCAAGAGAGGCTGAGAAATGGAGGCTCTAGCTGTTTCGCCATATGCCCACTCATAAGCATAGAGTATCCATATTACAAAACTAGGGGAAGATTGAATTTTGAGGAAAAATTCATAGTCCTTACTATAAAAATGAATGTAAAAAAATTTTGTATCATAAAATTTTATCTTTAAGATTTTACGTATTCTTTCTTTTTAAAATTTTGTTTATTTATTTGACAGACAGCAAGAGAGAGCAGAGGGAGCAAGCCATGCAGAGGGAGAAGCAGGCTCCCCAATGAGCAGGGAGTCCAAGGGGGGCTCAATCCCAGGACCCCGGGATCATGACCTGAGCCAAAGGCAGACACTTAACCAACTGAGCCACCCAGGCACATCTTATTTATTCATTTGAGAGAGTGAGAGAGAGCAGGAGGAGGGGAAGAAGGAGAATCACAAGCAGACTCCATACTCAACACGGGACGGATATGGGGCTCGACCTCAAAACCCTGAGATCATGACCTGAGCCAAAATCAAGAGTTAGATGTTCAGAGATTGCACGGAGCACTGGGTGTGGTGCAAAAACAATGAATACTGTTATGCTGAAAAGAAATAAAAAATTAAAAAAAAAAAGAAAAGAGTTAGATGTTTAACTGACTGAGCCACTCAGGTGCCCCCAGAGTTCAATTACCTTTAAAGGCACTTAAGTTGTCAAAATTAGAAATAAATTATGCTGTTTTATGTTACAGAAAGATAAGAATTCCAAAGTTCCAAAATTGCTAACTTCCAGTAATAACAAGAAACTCATAGTAGCAAATATTTTCAAACAAACCAAGAAAATAAAGGTGATATTTGAATAATGAATAAAAAAGTAATTGCTCTTTTAAATTTTCAGTATAAAAAGGGTGTTTTGAAAATAGATATTTTATTTTATTTTATTTAAAGACTGTATTTATTTACTTGACAGAGATCACAAGTAGGCAGAGAGGCAGGCAGAGAGAGAGGGGGAAGCAGGCTCCCTGCTGAGCAGAGAGCCCAACTGGGGGCTCGATCCCAGGACCCTGAGATCATGACCTGAGCCCAAGGCAGAGGCTTTAACCCAATGAGCCACCCAGGTGCCTCTCACCAAAAGTTCTTATTTAAACGATGAAACTGATAAATATTTGCTGGGTATACTGCAATTCCTTTTGAAACAGGTACACTTTTGGAGTAGCTCAGGGCTTTGGAATACTATGGAGACAGTGAGGCTCCCTCACTTCCAGTGGGAACAAAGTTCAAAGTGGTCTTCATGTCCAGCAATTAATAGCTATTATCAAAGTCCCTGAGCATTCCAAACTTGACTTCTCTGGAGGTTAAAGGAAACAATCTCATAAATATTGCCACAAAGGACACTGCTTTCGAAGGAATCAATGACCAAATCTCCAACACGGTTTAAAGGGATGCTCTCCCAAAGGATAATCTAGAAGAACTGACTTACAGATCTCCAACAACATTGGAAACCTAATAATTCTTAGTTTGATAAAGAAAACTCTGGCTTGGGCCAAATAATAATCCAGGCCCATCAAAGACTCTAAAATTTCCATTACTGACTACTGAACATCATTGAATCATTGGTCTACTGAAAAACTGATCATCTTTGTGAACTAAAATATAAGGCCACAAAGAGTGTTGACTTTGCTTGCCCCACCTGCCTGAAACACAATTCAAGAAGACCTCTCTTCACTGCTCCTACACACTTTAAACTACCCAGTATACCATTTGAGGTTTGGCAGATGGATTTTATACAGTTTACCCTGTCTTGTGGGTATAAACATGTCTTGGCAAAGGTTTGTGTGTGTGTGTGTGTTTTAAGATTTTATTTATTTATTTGACAGGCAGAGATCACAAGGAGGCAGAGAGGCAGGCAGAGAGAGAGAGAGAGAGAAGCAGGCTCCCTGCTGAGCAGAGAGCCCGATGCGGGACTCGATCCCAGGACCCTGAGATCATGACCTGAGCCGAAGGCAGCGGCTTAACCCACTGAGCCACCCAGGCGCCCCAGGTTTGTGTCTTTTAAAATATCATTCCTACTTGGGAATGCCCCTTACACTTCATAACCAGGGAACTCACTTCACCAGTCAAGTGCTTCAACAAGCCTGTGCTGTTTGGCCAGTCTAACCTTTACCCATAATCCGCAGGGTTAGCAGAAGACATTCTAGCATTAAGACTCAACTGGCAACATCTGTACGCTAGCCAAAAGCACTGCCATTGGTCATTCTGAACCTCAGTTCTACCCTTTTTGGAACTCATAAACTCTCACCTCTTGAGATAAAAGCTATTTAATTATCAATGAGTTAAGATACAATGCTTAAGATATAAACCTCAGATGAGAAATGCCTGAGAATTCTCCCTTCTACCCTTCCTTGTTACTCACATGTGACCTCAGTGGTTTCAGCCTGCACACTTTTCTTCCAACTGAGACATGACAATCAAGTAAGGTCCTTCTGGCACTAAAGGATGATATTACTTTAGTGTATGAAACCACTAAATAAAAAATCCTAACTCTTGATTAGCAATGCTTTCAAGCAAAGATCTTGATCAAGGGGAGTATGGATAATGTGAAAAATAAACAAAGGAAAGCTCATTAAAAAGGAGTCAAGAAACCCTGAAAGGGGAGCTCTTGTGCACCACCACCCACCTTAAGAAGCATACCTCACACACCCCAAAAGGAAGAAGCTTATTTAACCTAACCCAGCAGGAAGAAGGAAAAACTTCTTGCCCAGCAACAGCCTGGCCAATGAGAAACTGCCACAGTCAGCCAGTGAGAAGCTGTAATAGCCCCTTCAGCTTCCTCCTTTCCCCTCTAAAAGCAAGCCCCTCTCTCCTGTTCTCCAGACTTGTTATGGTTTTTTTTTGTGTGCTGAATTGCCATTCTCTGCTATTCCCAAATAAGCTTATTTTGCTGGCAGAATAGCTGGCTCTTTTTTCTAAAGTCAACATGCTTAAACAAGAAAATCTGAGAGGATGACTGACACAATTTATATTGTTTTATCTCAGCTTTGGTCATCTTAGGTTTCTACTAATGTCCTTTTATGGTGAAGGAAATTTGATAAAAGCAATAAATGAAACATATCTAGAGAAAGAGACACTTTTAGCAGTGAATGTACAAAATCATCTAGTTTTTAAACATGTCGCTTATTTTAACCATCAGAAGTACAAGCTACTTCCACAGTACAAGAAAGATCTCTCGTTTTACCTTACATACCCTAAAATGTTCCTAAATAACTTCTCATTTATAGTATAAAAATTTTTTTTAATAAGAGGTAAGCTAACATGAGAGTCTGCATTCTTGCATGATGGAAAGGGACTTGATTCTGCTTACCCCCTTTTGCGATTAGAGCACCTCCAAAAAAGGAGTGAAAACTACATTTCTAGGAGCATTGTAGGAAATGTATGCAAAGGAGCTACCAGTTCTATATGCAGTTTTATATGCAATCCTGGAGCTCCTGGATGGCTCAGTTGGCTAAACATCTGCCTTCAGCTCAGGTCATGATCCCAGAGGCGCAGGATCAAGCCCTACATCAGGCTCCCTGCTCAGAAGGGAGTCTGCTTCTCCCACTGCCCTTCACCCTGCTCACGTTCTCTCTCTCTCTCTTGCTCTCAAATAAATAAAATCTTAAAAAAAAAAAAAGAAGAAAGAAAGAAAAGAAGTGAAAAAAAGAAAAACCCAAAGTACAAATATTTGCTTTTTAAAAAATTGTTTATTTAATTTTATGAGGTAAGAGAAGATACAGATTAAAACATTCCATTTCAGGGGCACCTGGGTGGCTCAGTGGGTTAAAGCCTCTGCATTCAGCTCAGGTCATGATCCGAGGGTCCTGGGATAGAGCCCCGAGTTGGGCTCTTCGCTCCGCGGGGAGCCTGCTTCCTCCTCTCTCTCTGCCTACTTGTGATCTATTTCTCTGTCAAATAAATAAATAAAATCTTCTTAAATAAATAAATAACATTCCATTTCAGGCCCAACTTTGATTGAACTAACATATGTGTGTCTGCTTTTTTTCAAAGGGGTTAAGGAACACTGATTTGGACACCTTAATGCCTGGCTAATTTAAAAAGCTGTCTTAGCATAGTAACGCTGGGCCAACATGTCACAAAAAACATATAGCCAGAATAGCATTTAATAGGAAGAGTATTACTTTTTCATCTAGACTTTGAAGAACCTGGCAAAACCAGCAATCACGAATCCAAGTTCACTCTACCCTTCTCAGAGATGGCAGAAAAGGAGAAAAGCACTGACCTTCACAGGATGCCTAGTGGTGGGGGCTGGGAAGGGATGGGGGCGAAGTCTAGGACAGAGGAACAAGAGGAGAAAGCTCCTCTCCTTACGATGTACAGAGATCAAGGGGGGAAAAAAGAGAGAGATAAAAAAAGAGAGAGAAAGGCCTGGGCCAAGAGGTCTGGCCTGACACTTGACAGAGCCCTGGCCTCCCCAGAGTTGGGGGCATTCAGCTAAACCCTCCACTGCTAGAACTTTTACTGGGATCCAGGGTGCATTTATTCTAAGTAAAGGCGGCAACAATTGTTTTCACATTGTGTAGCTTTTGGAAAGGAGGCACATCTTCCTGGGAAGACACTCCAGCTGGAGAAACCATAAGATATATTCCCCTCAGTTTCTATCCTCCACCCACATTCCCCACTCCCTAAAGGGAAACAGAAACTAACTCTGTGGGATAGGAATAAAGGCACTCATACTGATTTACAGGTAAGAATCGGTCTTCCTATTTCACAGCTGATAAAACCAAATTGTCTTGCCAAAAGAAGTAACACTTCTGAAGTAAGGTTATAAGGTCAGCAAATTTATACTGTCGCTGTCAGACAATTTTTCCTTATTTGGGGGGTACTGTCAAACCCTTTAAAGTGGCTAATTTTAACTATTAATGTAATTCAATAAAAAGCATAGATATATTTGTAATTTTTCTCCAAAACGGTCCCACTGTCCCTACATAATCCAACACAACTAAACATAATTGAGTACACTGAGAAGAAAGAGAAAACTAAAACTTACTCTCTACCTAGAGAGTAAAGAATAAAGAGTACATAAATATGTTAATGCATTAAGGTATACCTTGGGCAGGTTACATCAGTGGAGCAGTAAGATAAGGATAATAATATTTCTATGTGCTTGAATAACTTTTGTGGCTAAAGAGGCTCCAAAGAATTCTAAATCCTCCCGCTGTCATCCAAACACAGATTGCCAATTAAAATTTTTCTAGCAGCTCAAGATGGGAAAACATTCAAGCTAAACATAATCCCATGCTCTATATTTATGCTTTCTAGGTGGAGGCATCATGGAAAGAGCTTTAATTTCGCTCAAACCCCTCAACGTAATCCTCTGCTTTCAGGTCATCTCCTCTCCCAATGGAGATATTTTTAGCAGCTCTTATTATTCCCACTCATTGTCTTATCTCTACTATCATCATTTCCTGAAGCAGGACAGAATTTCCTGATGCAGGAAAAACAAACACAAGCGTCCTGATACAAAAGGTGGATTATTATAAAGCTACCAGAGAACTGTAGACTTTCAAAGCCTTGAAAACTTTCTGATTTATTCTGATATACATCTTCTGATTAAGCAGACTGAAAAAGGTGTGTTGTCAGAAAAGCATCTGCACTGTAGACATAAATCAAATATAAATTAAATTCACTCTGAATGAAACATTACGTTTACTTTCATACAGTGTAAGTGAATTGTTCAAAACCCACCTTTTAGCATTTGGTACCTGATACTGAAGTCCCTTTAGAGTCCTATCTGTGCAGCACTGTACTAAGCACTGAAAACAGAAATGAAGACCCAGTGCACCCTCAGGAACAACACAGACTTAAAAGCAAATGAAGCAATGAAGGAAAGATAAAGAAGTGTTCTCAGGAGACATTATCGGGGAGGTGGTCTGTGTGTGGTGGTGCAAGGGGGGCTCCACTGTAAGAAAAGCCAGAGTCACTGCTTCAAAAATGAGTAAGGATTCTACAAGGTCAAGGGCAAGAGAAGGCCCACTGGTCAGAAAGAGGAGGATGCATGAAAGCCCTAAAAATAATTGATGAGCTGGGAGACTAGAGATGAGATCAGAAACTTGAACAAGGCATTCTTCCAGTTTTCCTTTACTTCCTCCAAGGTAGCTGGTGATCCTGATGTTTTGGGGTAGTTTTTAAAGGAAGGCAGGAGATCCCCTCAGGTTTCTGAGTGGAAAGCTTATTAAACCTGTTTGACTGAGTCGGTGGAAGGATGCAGTCTTCTCAACCTAGGACAGTTATGCCTCACCTCAGATGTAAGCGTACTTGGAGAACAGACGACACAGGGGATACAAAACATAACATACCAGAACCCAAGATCCTGTCATGACCATATTCATGATTCCACTATTAAAATGCAAATATGTGATACCGGAAAGGTCATATCAGTTCAGAGTAGGTAATCTCAGCAGGGACTGGCATCAGAATAGGATGGAAAAGAAGAGCAGGTAAGAGGGAGAATTACGTGAAGACATAGTAAGATAATTATGGGATTAAAAGGCACCAGAGATACCCTACCTATTTCAGTTTGCTGTGGACCACCTTTTCTCAACTAGCTCAGCTAATGCAGCATCAAACATTTTTTGAGCCATTCTGGATACATTTAATAAAATAATCTCCCACTATATGATACCAAACTAGCACCAGACCCAGAAAATCTCATAAAGGGGATGCCACCAAACCTTAAGAAGTGAAAGCCCCATAAAACAACAAGAGAAACCAAGAAAGCCTGATGTAAAATGCCATCTGAACTGTTCCAGAGTTTAGAAGAAACATAGGAAACCCAAAAATGTTATGAAGCAAATAACAACACTGAAATAGAACCCTGATGACCTGAGAAGAGATTCCTGAAAACAGGTAATCTGAAATAATCTGAAAACAGATTTCCTGAAAAGAGAAAACTTCAGACCAATCTCAAGTATAAAGATTAATACAAAAATCGTAATGAAAATATTAACAAGAAGAATTGGCAGCCAATTAAAAGAACACATGATGGAGGGGGATTTTTTTTTTTTTTAAGATTTTATTGATTTGAGAGAGAGAGAGACAGCGACAGAGAGCATAAGCAGGGAGGAGAGGGAGGAGCAAGCTCCCTGTTGAGCAAAGAGCCCAATGCGGGGCTCAATCCCAAGACCCTGAGATCATAACCTGAGCCAAAGGCAGGTCTTAACTGACTGAGCCACCCACATGCCCCTGAAGGGGGATTTATTACAGAAATTCAAGAAAAGTCCAGTGTTAGAAAAATCCACTATTATATTTCACAGGTCTAAAAGGAAAACCCACACAATCATCCCCATTGGAACAGAAAAAACATTGAGGAAAATTTTTCAGAAAACAATCTGGATCACAACATTCAATAAAGTAAGAATAGATGAGTCATAGACAGGGTCCTTTCAGGGAAGCAGAAAGCTCACCAGCTCATCAGAGGGAATGAGCTCAGCGGAGGGAATTTAATAAAGGGAATTGGTAAAACAGGTGTTGGAGGACTAGAACAGCAAAAAGAGGACACAGAGGTAACCACTGAGATAATAAATGCAGCTACCACCTCTAAGTTGAGGGGCAGGAAGAGGTTAGGTTACAACAGTGTGGTAGCTCAAAGGAGAGGCCCCACAAAGCACACTGCTTAGCTACCATTCTTCAGGAGCTCAGAGGAGGACAGTGCCTCTGGGTTGGGGCTCGCACCTCTGGGGAGGGACCACCGCCTGGCTTCTTCCAGCACCTATGAGGGGAAGTGATGAAGCTGGTTCTGGCTGTCTACAGAAAACACTAGAGGCTGTGGTAAGATACCTGGACTGGGAAACCTCTGACAGGAAGAGCGAGAGACCGGAAACTCTTCTCCCTCCTCTCACCCTCCAGCTCTCTCTAGTGCCCTCTATTGACAGATCCCAACAGGAAGCCGATGTCAAAAGCTCTAGGAGATGTAGTCTGCAGAATCTCATCCTAACTCCAGAGGCTATCATATACAAGGGCAAGGTGAAGCTGAAAACAGAAAATACATACATACATACATATATACATACATACATACATAACCAGCACAGATGGAGAGTTCTGAAACATAATAAAATGGTTTTATGTCAGGACACCTTGGTGGCTCAGTCGGTTAAGTGTCTGCCTTCAGCTCAGGTCATGATCTCAGGGTCCTGGGACGGAGTCCCGCATCCAGCTCCCCTACTTAGTGGGGAGTTTGCTTCTTCCTCTGCCCCTATTCACGCTCTCTTTCTTCTCTCAAATAAATAAATAAAATCTCTTTTAAAAAAATCTTTTTATGTCAACCTAAAACCCAACTTATGCTTACCAGGGAAATACCAAAGACTTTCTCAGTAAAGTGAGGCACCAGAAAATGATACCTACTCTTATTACTATTATTTGACATTTTGCTGGATGTCCTAGCGAAAAGAAACTTACCCATGAAAGAAATAGAAAATGCACAATAGGAAAGGAAGATGTACAATAATCTGTACTTGCAGATATGTTTATTGTTTTGTTTGTTTAAGATTTTATTTTTAAGTAATCTCTAAACCTATGTGGGGCTCCTACTTGCTGGGCTGAGATCAAGAGTCACATGCTCTAGTGACTGAGCCAGCCACGTGCCCCCAGATGATGTTTGTGTACCTGGAAAACCCAAGAGATTACACTGGAAAGTCCTACAGACATTAAAATAAGTAAGTTAGCAGATTAAAAGGTTAAGATAACAAAACCAATAGTTTTTATATATAGAAACTACAAACAGAAAATATAATAAAAAAAAAAACCCGCTTTTAATCACAACCAAAAAGATAAAATCTAGAAATAATCCTAACAAGAGATGTGGAACAGATACATGAAAAAGACTCTTTCACAAAAGAAGAATTTAAAATAGAAAAGCATACCAATTATTAGATAGGAAAACTCAAAATCACAAAGATTCAGTTCTCCTTTAACAAAATTCACGTTTAACATGGTCTCAATAAAAATACTAATTTTTAACTTAGAATTAGGTAGCCTGATTCTGATATTCATATAAAAGAGAAAAAAATAGTAATAGCCAAGCCAAAGAGCCTTCCAATAAGAGAAGACATATTAGGAAGCCTCAGTAATTAAAACAGACCATGATGGAGGGCCTTGTGATACTATTTATCAAAATTGAAATACTTGAAATGTTGACCCCATAATTCTTCTTTTGGGAGTTCATCTTATAGATACGTACATCTGCACACATGTGAAAAGACTATGGTTTTACATTTAAGCACTGTTTGTAATAAAAATTAGAAAATGTTCAAATGTCACCAATAATGGGATAGTTAGGTAAATTATATTTTACATCCAATAGGAAACTGGGTACCTATAAAAAGTAGAGCACTCTCTATAGAAGATGCTCCAAGATACATTAAGTGAATAAAACAATATGCAGAACAGTGTTTATTGTATGTTACTATGCATATAAAGAAGAAACACAAAATACATTTTTATTTCCTTGTACAAAGAAAAATAATAATGAAAGGATTCACAAGAAACTAAGAATAGTGGTTATGTTATGTAGCATTTCCTTAAATATGAGGGATAAGAATGGCATAAAGAATTCTCACTTTTTATAGGCCTGAATTTCTCATTTTTATAGGTTTTAATTTCTGAATCATGTGAATGTTTTACCTATGCAAAAACGAAACTAAAATTAAAATAAATAGGCAATAACAGCAAATACTGCCTAACTAAATCTTTAATTTCCACAAAGAAGAGATACCAGCATACACAAAGCTCTTCCTGTTACATTTTTCAGCTATCTCAATGTCATTATTAAAATTTCATGTGTAGGGGTGCCTGGGTGGCTCAGTGGTTTAAGCCTCTGCCTTTTGCTCAGGTCATGATCTCAAGGTCCTGGGATCGAGGCCCACATCGGGCTCTCTGCTTGGCAGGGAGCCTGCTTCCCCTTCTCTCTTTGCCTGCTTCTCTGCCTACTTGTGATCTCTGTCTGTCAAATGAATAAATAAAATCTTTTTAAATAAACAAATAAAATATCATGTGTAGAATCAAACAAACAAACAAATAATAACAAACCCAATTTACCCTTTGATTCTATGCACAAGTATAGTGACTTTCAGGAAAATGCAGGTATAGCCAAAGAAGAGAAAAAAAAGGGAACATCAGCACTAACGTCAAAGAATGACGAATTTCTTCTCAGATCATATAACTGTAAGATAAAGGAAAGAGGGGCAGTTCTGCAAAGGTAAGGGTAGATCTTAGTCAACTTGATTTTATTCTATTTAACCCTCTGACAGATGGGCCTCTCTCAGTCAGTTGGGTTCACTATTCTGGTTAGACTAAGCCCTTCAGAATCCATGGCCCAGAATAAGGGGCACTCCAGGCTCTGGTGGTTCCTGCGTGGATGAGGAAAACAGGTAAGGAAAGTGTGATGGTCTGCAGAACCTCTGACCCCATTTTGTCAATCTCAATACCCAGCCCAGGGCACTATGCTATAGCCTGGTTTGCAGGGTCCTGACCTTGGGATCTATTAATATGGCAGCAAAGGTATTAGACTCCAGCTGCTAGAAGGATTTAAAGCAACGGTTAACAACAATGAAGGGGTAGCCTTTTACGGGTGGCCCCTCCTCTGTACCAAATGTTATCGTGAAAGCACAAAAGAAATAAAATGTGCAGACGTCATATGAGAGACTTGGGTTTCAGGCCCAGAAATCACAACAGAAGATTAAAAAAAAAAAAATCCTTAGTTATAAAAAAATTAAAAATAAATTTCAAAAATCCTTAATTATAGGGGCACCTGGGTGGTTCAGTCATTAAGCAACTGCTTTCAGCTCAGGTCATGATCCCAGGATCCTGACCTAGTCCTGTACCGGGCTCCCTGCTTAGTGGGAAGCCTTGCTTCTCCCTCTCCCAGTCCCCCGCTTGTGTTCCCTCTCTTGCTGTCTCTCTATCAAATAAGTAAATAAAATCTTTTTTTTTTAATCCTTAATTATAGCTCTTGTTTTGTACAAGGTCTCAATGGACAGAGTTCCGGACTTCCATACATGTTCCTTGATTTTGCTTTCCTTTGCTTTCATTCTATATGTAATAAAAGACGACAGATGGGCTTAAAATCAGTGAGTATCCATTTGAGGGTAAGAATCGACTCTTGCCTCTTGTAATTTTTTTATATCTTTGCCTGAAATTAGCTGTATCACCATCATTAGTAGTCATTGTCCCAATGTCTGTTCATTTATACAAAAAGATACAGAAAGGGCAATAAAATATCCAAATAATTGCAAATGCCACTGAACAAGGACAGTAATGATGCTGAAACTGGTTACAGGCAGGCAGCTCTCAAAATATTCCTTTGTTCTGATTGAATGACATAATCTAAAATCCTGGCATGAAAACCTGTTGAGAGATGGCATTAATACACTATATGAAAGGGAAGGTTATACACACAGTCAGAAATCTGCACAGGCAAACAAGCCCTTCTATTGTGGAATTCAAATTTCAGATACTTCCTGCTGCCTCCTTGTCAGTCTTTTATAAACCTGGAATGAATTAAGTTGAAGTGATTATCCTCTAATTACATCTAGCTGCATTCTTCAGTATGGAAATGACATCCTGATGGGATGGGAACATGTATGGAACTTTGGGGAAGAAAGGCAAAGGGATTTTAGAAGCTGAGAGGAACTGAAGGGTAGGGCAAGCCCAGGAAATAAAATACCCTGAAGAAAGTGTTCTGGGAAGTCAATCAACCGGCATGAGAGCCCCTAGAGGAACAGAAGAATGGGAGAGAGGGAAGAGGAGGAACAGCAGAACCAAATTTCAACTACTCTGCATTTTCTAAATATGTCCTACGGATTCCAATGATTTTACCCACTTAAGCCCATTCATCCCTTCATCAAATATTTACCACACATCAAATATTTAACAAATAGTGAGTAAGGACCCATTCTGTGCCATATCCCTCACAAGGCTGTAGAGAAAAGATAAAAACTACAGCTGAACCTTGAACCACGTGGGCTTGAACTGCACAGGTCCAGTTACACAAATGCTTTTTTAAAGATTTTATTTATTTATTTGAGGGAGAAAGTACACACGAGTGGGGATGTGTTGTTGCCTCCCTCTCCTTTTATTTTTCCCTTTGCTTGTTTGTTTCTTACATTCCACATACAACTGAAAGCATATGGTATTTGTCTTTCTCTGACTGACTTATTTCGCTTAGCATAAACTCTCTAGCTCCATCTATGTTGTTGCAAATGGCAAGATTTCATTCTTTTTGATGGCTGAGTAGTAGTCCATTGTGTACATATACCACATCTTCTGAATCCATCCATCAATTGAGACACTTGGGCTCTTTCCATAATTTGGCTATTGTAGATATGCTACTATAGGATCCATGCTCTGCATTAGTACTTTTGTATTCTTTGGGTAAATACCTATTAGTGCCACTGCTGGGTCAGGAAGTAGTTCTGTTATTTATTGAGGAACCTCTATACTGTTCTCCAGAGTAGCTGCACCAATTTGCACTCCTACCAACACTGCAAGAGAGTTGCCCTTTGTCCACATCTTCGCCAACATCTGTTTTCTTGTGTTGTTGATTTCAGCCATTCTGACAGGTCACACAGATTTTTTTTTATATAAATACAGTACTGTAAATGTATTTTCTCTTCCTTGAATTTCTTTCTTTTTTTTTAAACTATGCAAAACTTTATTAACCTTGTTTCAAACTTTATTCCCTGGCCTCTTCAGCTTAATTAGCTACAAAGAATAAATTGTACGTAAGTAAAAACTGAAAAGAGCTGCAGTGTCCAAAGGCCTTTGGCTTAAAAATATTAGACATCCAAATTTTATCAGATCCAGGAACAAAATTTTTAAAAAGCAGTCATAACATAAAATAGCAGCTCCCAGTAACTTCCTCAAATTGTATCTTCTTTAGAAGTTGACTCCAATCAGTTTTCTTCACCCTTGGAAGCTTCATCCAAATTCTCCATAAGATCTGAAGCTTCATCATCATCCTCCTCTCCAGTAGCAAGTGCTGCTTTTCTGTCCACAGACTGTGTTGGCAGAGCTTCAGCCAGTCTCCTTCAACTAGTCAGACTGTCTGCATTGGGTTGGTTGAAGATACTGGGTAACATTTCTGTCGGCTGCTTTGTCTCAGCATGGTCTGTACTGGTGGAAATAGTCACCCCCAGGGATGCCTGAACTTTGGGGTTGTTAAAGTGGATCGCTCTTCTGGTTTGCAAACATACTCACTTTTTTGATACTAGAGATACTGTTTATCCCTAACTTCTTTAAGGAGAACTGAAGTTTTATTTTTTTTTAATCATCTGCTATACCCTTTCTATGAACCACCTTCTTTTGGTGAGAGTTCCTTTCCCACCAATGCATGTTTGTGCTTGCAGTTTGGTGAGTTTCTCCTGCTTCATGATCGTTTCTTTCGTGTTGT
Organism: Mustela nigripes; assembly: GCF_022355385.1. Lineage (NCBI taxonomy): Eukaryota > Metazoa > Chordata > Mammalia > Carnivora > Mustelidae > Mustela > Mustela nigripes. The sequence continues at coordinate 47,385,610 of NC_081561.1, read as the reverse complement.
TGGAGTGGAAATAGGGGACGAGGGTTGATACTCAGGGGGTGTCAGGCAGACCAGCTGAGATGAGGTGCACACATGCGGGGATGCAAGATGGTAGCTAGAGGGAAGCCAGGAGTTTTTCCTTGAATTTTCTTACTAACATGTTCTTTTCTGTAGCTTACGTTACTGTAAGGATTGTGCATATAATACATATACATAAAAAATATTAATCTAGGGGCACCTGGGTGGCTCGGTGGGTTAAAGCCTCTGCCTTCAGCTCAGGTCATGATCCCAGGGTCCTGGGATCGAGCCCCACATCGGGCTCTCTGCTCGGCGGGGAGCCTGCTTCCTCCTCTCTCTCTCTCTCTGCCTGCCTCTCTGCCTACTTATGATCTCTGTCTGTCAAATAAATAAATAAAATCTTTAAAAAAAAATATTAATCTACTATTTATGTTCTCAGTAAGGCTGCCAGTCAACAGTAGGCTATTAGAAGTTAAGTTCTGGGGGAAGTAAAAAATTATGCATGGATTTTCAACTGGGGTGAGGTCAGCACCCCTAACCCCCTCATTGTTCAAGGGTCAGCTGCACATATCACCTGCCTTGGGAAGACAGATGTATAAATCCCTGTATCTGGTGCCCTCATCCAGTCACAGAGAGGAGAATGTTTGAGATGATCAAGGAAGGACTGTGAGATAAAGGAAGATAAAGGAAGAAAAGAGGGGATGTTTCATCTTCATTTTTGTTTTTTTTTTTTAAAGATTTTTTGTTATTTATTTGACAGAGAGAGAAAGACACAGTGAGAGAGAGAACACAAGCAGGGGGAGTGAGAGAGGAAGAAGCAGGCTTCCTGCCCAGCAGGGAGCCCAATGCGGGGCTGGATCCCAGGATGCCGGGATCATGACCCGGGGAGCTGAAGGCAGACGCTCAGCAACTGAGCCACCTAAGCCCCCCTCATCTTCGTTTTTAAGTATGAGTGGGAGTTTGCCACACACATACACACACACACACACACACACACACAAAGAGTAGAGGAATTCCAGCACTGGAGGTAGTAGGAAAACACAGAGGGTACAGTGAACATGGAACAACTAGGCCTTGTTTGAGTTTTTAACGCATGCATTAGAAGTAAGGTGGAGCTAAGACTGAGAAAGGTATACTAATTCTGTAAGCAATGCCATTAAGCAAAAGGAGTAGAAGATCAGATCTGATTATGGATAGCTTACTCTGCCAACAATACAATAAAAGGTAAACTACAAGCCAGAGCCAAGGAGACCTGATAACAGTCTTTTTTTTTTTTTTTAAGATTTTATTTATTCATTTGACAGAGAGAGATCACAAGTAGACAGAGAGGCAGGCAGAGAGAGAGAGGGAAGCAGGCTCCCTGCTGAGCAGAGAGCCCGATGTGGGACTTGATCCCAGGACCCCGAGATCATGACCTGAGCTGAAGGCAGCGGCTTAACCCACTGAGCCACCCAGGCGCCTGATAACAGTCTATTTTAAGAGCCAGTTCCTCTACTACCTCTGGCTTATGAGCTTTATATTTGTCACTATTATGTTTTATTTCATTAGAGGCTACTCATCTTTTGTGCTATTGCCCTGACCAAGTGACTATACAACTCATCCCCCAAACAGGTGCATTTTTAAGAGTGAATGGGAGCACTAATCAGACAGGATGTTAAAACAATAGGCATAAACTCAAATTCTCCCTGGGAAATAAGGCGATAAAATCTGTCCATCACTGGGGGTTGTTAGCATAACCCATATTTTGAGCCTAGGAAAAATGACAACTCTTGACTTCCTGTTTAGTTTTTGTTTTTTAAATTACTTTTTGATGAGCTCTGAGTTTACAAATTCTAGCATGTTGGCTGTAAATGGTTCATCTCAGCTGGGGCCAGCTTAATAATTTGGTGATCGACAGCCCACCAGTGCATTTCACTGTGACTATAATGGATATAGTCAAAAAGAAAAGATCACCCTTTTTCTAACATCCTGGCTGGTTGCCCTCTGCAACTGAGATGTCTCCAGGCTGGCCCTTCCAACTTCAGTTAACATGTACTCAGGAAACACAAATTAATTTGAATATTAATCTTTAAAATCATACTTAGGAAAGTATATTTTCTTATAGAAAAAATATCATATTCTAAAACCAAATATTGATATTCACTAAAAGATTTTCCTACTGTTTCTTTGAACAAGAGAGATAATAAAGAGTTATCTAAATATATCTAAAAAGAATTGTTTTTTTAGTTTTCTGGATTACTCCCATACACTCTCCCTATCAGCTGGCAGTATCTTTCTGTTTTTCTAAGCTACACACACTAGTTCAGCTTTAATTAAAAGGCCTGTTGCCATAGTTTCTCAGAGAACAGCTCAAGGCATGCTTGAGTCCGTTATTTTCTTGAGGTTTCTAGAGAAATTATAATGTAGCAGTAGCCAAAATTTCCTAATTTTACCTCTCATCCAGGACAGCATATGATTCAAACATATAGCTAGATACTCTGAATATCTTAAGGGAATCTAAACAACTAGGAATGTTATTAAAATGCAACCTTTGGTTTCTTCTGTTCTGCCACATCAGTAACGTAACCAGCGGCTGCATCTTCCTCAAAGAGCAGACCAAGGGGGAATTCAGCCCCTCAGTCTGCATCTGACTGTGTCTGGGGAAAACACCAGCACATGTTTCTTTCTATTAATAATGGAGAAAATGCACTGTGTTTACAAGTTATAATAACCATACTGTTTCATATTTCCTAATAACTCAGAAATATAAATTCCAATATGCTTAAAAAAGGAGATCTCAGAAAATAGATTAAATATTGGAAATCCACTTCTTCAAGAATTTCAAGAATTAAAAAGTGGAGCTCAGGGATCTTTATGCTTAAAGCTAAAACTTGATTCCTTCTGAACCCCACCCTGCTTTCAGACAGCAATTCTATCTCTAAGTCCCAGAGAGCAAGCTCAAAGTAACCACTCTGAGCTTTCAAGGTTAAAGAAGGTGAATAAACATGTGATCCCCATGAACCTTAGAAAAAGCAAATGGCAGTTCAGCTTGTTCAGACTCGGCCCCACTGTTCTGCTGCTAGATAGCCGGAAGCACGGACTGTGCAGGTCAAAGGCCCAGGGTTGGAATGTAGCTCTGGCAACAACCACTGTCTGACCTTGGGCAAGTGATTAAATGAGATAGGACAAATGTAAAGACAAGAGAGCTCTCAAAAAATGGCAGCTATTAGCATTTCCCCATAACTAGGTCATCTCTGGGGCAGGATATAGGGCAGGAGGAGATTTCACTATTTCCAGAAGAGCCTAAAATCACCCTGCTTCCTTCGACTATCAATTTAAGAGCTCGTATAAACTACTCTATTACTGATTTTTTTTCAACGTATATACTACACAAATATTTGACTTCCTCATTCTCTATCACCAACCTTCCTTTTATTTTTTTTTTAAGATTTTATTTATTTATTTGACAGAGAGAAATCACAAGTAGATGGAGAGGCAGACAGAGAGAGAGAGGGAAGCAGGCTCCCTGCTGAGCAGAGAGCCCGATGCGGGACTCGATCCCAGCACCCTGAGATCATGACCTGAGCCGAAGGCAGCGGCTTAACCCACTGAGCCACCCAGGCGCCCACCAACCTTCCTTTTATTTATTCTCTCTCTCTCTCTCTCTTTTTTTTTTTTTTCCTGTACAAGACAAACAGAGTCTAAAAAGTTTTTGAGAGATACTAGGGCCATATTTCCAATCAGGAGAATAGAGAAATCAAAGATTTCCTATGCATGTTAGATTTATAGGTATTGGCTAATGAAAAAATGCATGGTGAATGAATGAAGTCTCCATTCTGTCGTAGCCATGTGTGCCTTTATCTTTCAATCAATAGGTTTGCATATTTTAAAAATCACATATAATATTTTCACTGATTCTCAGAACATCCTGTAAAAAGACAGAATAGGTATTGCTATTTCTGGTTTATCAAAGGAGAAAGTGAGCCTTACCAATATTAAGTGACTTACCCAAGTTAAGCTAAAAAACAGGACTTGACTTCAGGTCTTTTGACAACTAAGTCAGGGTTATTTCCACTCTATCCCTCTCACTGCAGCATGGTAAAGGCAAGCTGAGAAGCAACGCCCCAGGTAGTTTTTGTAGCCCCACATAGACGTACTTCTTCACTATTAAACAAACCTGAGACACTTCAACCTCTATGCTGCAGTAAAAGATCTGAGTCTGAGCTAGAATTTCCAGTTGTAGACTATGGCTTGGGAATGACTTTATGAATTACCATTTCTCCAAGTATTACCAATAATAACAGGAATTTATCTTCATCTCACATCTGAACCATGGTGGGAACTAAAGCTCAACCCACCCTGCCAAAGGCATTACCCAGCACAAATTTTCACCTGGTAGAGATTTTCAAAAAACGACGCCAATCCTAACTAGACAAAGATATCTGGTCATCTTACTGCAGAATTCCTTAACTGACATCTATCTCTGCATGAAGAGGGCCTCCACAGGCATTTGAAAGTATGCAAGAATATATGTCTATGTACCCCTAATATTTCTAGAGAGATAGACCATAGATTTCATAAGATTCTGACAATATCCCCCAAAGGTTGAGATACCATAGGAAGACTTCAGAACAGTAGAAATAAACCTCATTATTATAAATTAATTTTTAAACTTTTAAAGTTTCTTTTTGTATTGCAAATTTCTATTATAGTGCATCACTTTTTAAAAGCTAGACAGTTTCACCAGATCTTCCCAAATATATTTGGAATTTCTCTGGAATGTCCCTATGGCAGCTTTTAAAACAAGAGGCAGGGGCACCTGGGTGGCCCAGTCTTTAAGCGGCTGCCTTCAGCTCAGGTCATGATCCCAGGGTCCTGGGATGGAGCCCCACATTAGGCTCCTGGCTTGGGGGGAAGCCTGCTTCTCCCTCTCCCACCTCCCTGCCTGTGTTCCCTCTCTCACTGTGTGTGTCTCTCTCTCTGGCAAATAAATAAATAAATAAATAAATAAGTCTTTTAAATAACTAAATAAATCTTTTAAATAAATGCAAAAAACAAAACAAGCAGCAGTTACACTCTGTATCAGTCTGAAATATTTGAGAATGCCTGCTTCCTCCTTCATGCAGCTCATTGCAAGGTAGGTAGTGGCAGGAATTTATTTACTAAATGTTTGTTAATAATTCTCCAAAGTTGTTCAGTTAGTTATTTAAAACTTGTTAATGGTCTACCACCTCATTCTTAATGTGAGAATTCTTTTCTCTTTGTAAATAACAGGATAAAATGTGTACTTTTTTCTCCAAAATCTGCAGGTAGTTCTTTAATCCCAGTCTATTTAGTTTTCAGAAATTAGAAGGAAGTCCAGAATAGCCATCAAACTGGAAAATGATGAGACTGATCAGAAAAGAAAAGAAAACATTTCCAAAGGAAACATACTAACACATTAGGTTACTAAAAGTATAATGATGAAATAAATGGAATCTTCAGTGTTGCATGAGTTATATGCAGAATACATGTCACTACCAGCATCATCCAAGACGGCAAAATGCTACAAGATTTCTCAAAATGTAGATAAATAAAAAGAGAAAAGCAATGGGCTCAAGATGGAGAGAGGATAGACCACTTAAAACAGATCATGGTGGGCCACCTGGGTGGTTCAATTGGTTGAACATCCAACTCCTGGTTTCAGCTCCCATCATGAACTCATGGGCTGTGGGATCAAGCCCCAGAGTCGGACTCCGCACTCAGCAGGTAGTCTGCTTGAAGAGTCTCCCTCTACCCCTACTCCCCACTTGCACTCCTCCCACAACTGCCCTCTCCAAAATAAATCAATAAAATCTTTTAAAAAATAAACAAAAACCAATCACGGCTCTGGGTACAGTAAGGTAGAATAAGTGTATGTCTCCCACTGAACACATATATACAACTGAACAGAATACACTGAGCAAATTGCTCTCTGAAGACTCTGAGAAGCAACTAATAGCAAGGGGTTTGACATGAAAAGGCCAGAATTTGAAGCACCACCAAATCAATCGTGAGTTTGCCATTTTTGGTCTTCAGTATCCCCCAGACTAAATGCAACACAGCATCACAGTCCAAAACCCAGACCTGGGTACTGAGGCTCAGACAGAGAGAATTCTAAGAGAAGGTCCTTTCAGACTTGAGTGAGAAAGGGAGTGTAGAAATCCCCCATTTTTTCTTCTGAGTTCTTCAGAGCCCCAGCCCTTCAAGCAATCCCACAGGCAGTGACATTAGAAGTCCCAACAGTATAGGAACCAAAACTCTTAGGAAGGAAACCTTCCTCTCTGATCCCAAGAGAGTGGGGTCATCTCTCACCACTATAATATATACCCTATGTTTTCCTGCCACCTAGCCCTGGATGCAAGCATAGTCACAGAGGTATGCAACAGAACAAAACAATGAAAGCCCCAACTTTCTGCCTAGCCATAAGAAAAAAGAAATCTGAGGGGCGCCTGTGTGACTCAGCTGGTTAAGCACCTGCCTTCGGCTCAGGTCATGATTCCAGGGTCCTGGGATCGAGCCCTGCATTGGGCTCTGTGCTCAGCAGAGAGCCTGCTTCTCTCTCTCCCTCTGACTGCTGCTCTGCTTACTTGTGCTCTCTCTCTATCTCTCTGTCAAATAAATAAATAAAATCTTTTAAAAAAAGAAAAAGAAAAAAGAAATCTGAAAGTACTATTAAACCAACAAATTAAACAATTTAGATGAAATGAACAAATCCGTAGAAAGATACAAATAATAAAACTAACTCAAGAAGAAATAGAAAATCCGGGCGCCTGGGTGGCTCAGTGGGTTAAGCCGCTGCCTTCGGCTCAGGTCATGATCTCAGGGTGCTGGGATCGAGTCCCACATCGGGCTCTCTGCTCAGCAGGGAGCCTGCTTCCCTCTCTCTCTCTCCGCCTGCCTCTCTGTCTACTTGTGATTTCTCTCTGTCAAATAAATAAATAAAATCTTAAAAAAAAAAAAAAAAAAAAAAAAAAAAGAAGAAATAGAAAATCCAAATAGGCATATAAAAAGTAAAGAAATTAAATACTTAAACTTTAAATTAGTAACTTAAAATATTCCCACAAAGAAAACACCAGCCCCATATGGCTCCATTGATGAGCCCTATTAATACTTAGAATACCAATAATGCATATCCTCATAAAATAAAGAAAAACTCAAAATGGATCATAGATTACATAAGAACCAGAACTAGAAAATTTCTAGGAAAAAAAAATTTTTTTTCATGACCTTGAATGTGGCAGAGTTCTTAGACATGATACCATAAAGGGAAACAATTGATAAGTTAGACTTAATGAAAAACATAAAAGTTTACACTTAAAAAGATACTATTAAGTGGGACTCCTGGGTAGCTCACTTGGTTAAGCATCTCCCTTTGGCTCAGGTCATGATCCCAAGGTCCTGGGATGGAGTCCTGCATCAGCCTCCTTGCTCAGCAGGGAGCCTGTTTCTCCCTCTGCCCCCCTTGCTTGTGTGAGCCCTCTCTCTCTCAAATAAATAAATGTTTTTTTCTAAAGATACCATTAATGAATACCATAAATGAAAAGACAAACCACAGACCATAAGTAAACATTCATATATCCCATGCTGTTAAAGATGAAGGGAAGGAGGATATGAAACTCCTAAGTATATCTGGAAAGCAATCTGCCCCCAGAAGTGGTAGTGATGTTCCACAGAAAAAAGTAAAACTTGTTGCTGATGAAGATGAAGATGATGATGATGATGATGATGATTTTGATGATGAAAGTACTAAAGGGAATGTCCCAATAAAGAAATCTGTATGAGATACCCCAGCCAAAAAAAGCACAAAAATCAATCCAGAATGGTAAAGACTCAAGACCATTAATACTAAGATCAAAAGGTCAAGAATTCTTCCAAAAACAAGGGGGAAAAAACCTTAAAACACGGAAAGGACCTAGTTCCACAGAAGACATTACAGCAAAATGCAAACGAAAAGAGAAAAAGGTGTTTAACTTCCCTAAGTGGAAGCCAAAGTCATCATTTACGTGAAGAATTGCTCTGGATGACTGACCAAGTGACTTATTCAAGATCTCTGGCAGTGGAGAGGTTTCTGTAAAAATCGAAGCAGTTTGTTAAAATTTTCCCATCTTATTTCATTGCTGTAAAAGTTTCTACCTGGCCGTCCTTTTTACAAGGCAGAGTAAAAATTTCCCTAATGTGTCTGTTAAATATAGTCCAGGTTCCATTGCCAAGACTGTGTTGTCCAAAAACGCCTGTTTGATTTTTAGAGATGGGACCCCACCCTTTACTTGGTTTTAAGTAAGTGTGGAATGTTACAACAGGATATAGTAGTAGTCCTTGTCTGACAAATGGAAATGGTGGGAGACAAAAATATCCATATAAAATAAACTCAGGGGGCGCCTGGGTGGCTCAGTGGGTTAAAGCCTCTGCCTTTCGGCTCAGATCATGATCTCAGGGTCCTGGGATCAAGCCCGGCATCTGGCTCTCTGCTAAGCAGGGAGTCTGTTTCCCCACCCCACCCCCCGCCTGCCTCTCTGACTACTTGTGATTTCTGTCTGTCAAATAAATAAATAAAATCTAAAAATAAATAAATAAAATAAACTCAGTATTTTCACAAAATAAAAATTAAAATGGCCAATGATTTGAACCATTTGAACATGAAAAGATGCTCAAAGTCATGAGGCATAAAAAAAAAAAGTCCTGGGGCGCCTGTGTGGCTCAGTGGGTTAAGCCGCTGCCTTCGGCTCAGGTCATGATCTCAGGGTGCTGGGATCGAGTCCCGCATCGGACTCTCTCTGCCTGCTCCCCTCTCTCTCTCTGCCTGCCTCTCCATCTACTTGTGATTTCTCTCTGTCAAATAAATAAATAAAATCTTTAAAAAAAAAAAAAAAAAGTCCTGAGGCATTAGAGAAATCCAAATTAAAATTACAGAATACCACTTTAGACCCATTAGAATGGCTATAATTAAAAAGACAATAACAAGTACTTCCAAAGACGTGAAGAAACTAGAACACTAATACACTGATTAAATTGTACAGCCACTCTGGAAAACAGTTTGACAATTTCTTTAAAAATCAAACATACACTTACCACATAAACAAAAAAAGAAATATTTACCCAAGATAAATGAAAACATATGTCCACACAAAGATTTTAAGCAAATATCCATAGCAGCATTATTTATAACAGCTAAAAACTGGGGAGAAAAATGCAAAGTCCATTAACTGGTGAATGGGTAAGCAAAGTGCTCCATATTCAGAGAATGGAAGGCTATTCAGCAATAAAAATGAACAAACGACTGATAAGCGCTACAATACGGATAAACTGCAAAAACATCAGGTCACAGGAAAAAAGCCAGATACGAAAAGACTACTAACTATATGATTCCACTTATATTTAATGTCCAGAAAAGGCAAATCAAGAGATACTGAAAGTTGATTTGTGGTTTTGTGAGGTAAGGGGTGGGAACCAGAATTAAAAGTAAAAAGGCATACAAAATCTATCTGGGGCAATAGAAAAATACCCTAAAACTGGTAGTTATACGTCAAAAAACGGAAAAATTAAATCAGGGCTAGAAATTTCAGGGGAAAGTAATTTCCATATATATGAAATCCAAGATGTTGGGAAAAACTGTCCAGGGAAAACAACAGAAAAAGCTTAAAATGAGTGTTTTTAAGGAGAGTAGTATCAGCACACCAGAGATAAGTCAAAAGATTTTCTATGGTAGATTGCAAATGTGGCCACAATACTTTCAACTCCTCCTGTTATGACTCTATTCCCCCCACACCTATGACTAACTGTGGCCAAAACAACATGTAAGCAGAGACATTGTACTTATAAGTTCAGGACCTAACCCACAGAAGTCTCACTTATTCCATTCTTGCTGCTTTTGGAACCCAAATCTAGCCACAAGTAAACCAACCTGGGTTGCCTTGCTGCAAGAGGAGAGACCTGTAAAGGAAAACAGAGTTTGCCTGAGGCTGACCAAAGACACATGAGGGAGTTCCAGCTGTGATAAGCCAAGCCTGACTCACACCAGAACAGCTGCCCAACTGGGCACAGCCCAAGATGCCAATCCCCAGAATCGTGAGCTAAATAGTTAATGTTTCAAGTAATTTGTTACAAAGAAGAAGCTAATTGATATACTAAAAAAGAACACACATGACTGCTGGATTACACAATGAACCAAATGACTGGGCTCTATGAAGATGTCCAATAAGGACAGGCCTCCTAGGCATAGAAATAGAAAAGTAGTCCATGAGATTGACTCGGGTCTGGGAATTATCAAAGTCACTGGTGGCAGAGCAATTAACTGCTTGAACGAAGAGAGAATAACAGTAAAAGCTTCTCTATATTGTTGATGAATGGTCTATACTGAGCAGAAATGCAAGTGAAGTTGTCAGAAAATGCTGATAGGCTGAAAGCCAGGGAAGATTTAGGCCCAGAGGTCCTGACAAAGATAAGACAGAAACTCATTAGGACTGTGTGATGAGAGGTACCTCGCTGGCTCAGTCAGGAGAGCCTGTGGCTCTTGATCTTGGAGTAGTGAGTTCAAGCCCCAGGTGTGGAGGAGAGTTTACTTAAAATTTTAAAAAATATTTTTTTTAAGTGCATGATGAGGTGAAAAGACAGGAGATTGTATAGAGAGAGGTATTTCAGAATTCAAGATTTGGAGGTTAGCGTAGTTCTAAGACATGATGAAATATGCACAGGATGGGTGCCTGAAGGGCTATAAATAAATATTTGTCCATTTCGCCTTAGTTGTCGAGTATTTTGGCATCAAATTATACAAAATAGTCTCTCATTCTTTTAATGACTGTAGGTTCCATAGTTACAAACTCCCTTCCATGTATCATATCAGTAATTTTTTTGTTTCTTTCTTGATCAGTCTAGCTAGATATTTAAACACTTGGTTGATATTTTCAAAGAACCAACTTTGGCTTTCTTCATTTTCTCTCTATTTCATCAATGTCTGCTCTTTATTATTTCCTTCCTTCCACTTATTTTGTGCTTACCTTTTTTATCCTCTAGCTTCTTAAAGTTGAAAATTTGTTAGATTTTAGATATTTCTTCTTTTCTAAAATAAGCAATTAAAGCTATGTATTTTCCTCTAAGCACCACTTTGGCTGCACCCCACTATTCTGATTCAAGATTTTATTTTCTTAAGTAATCTCTACAACCAAACAGAAATAGGAGAAATCTTATTTATCCCTTTAATTTCAATAATTTTTACTCCAAGTATTTTGAGGTTTTGTTATTGGATACCTACACATTTATAACTATGTCTCCCAGAGAAATTAGCTCTTTTATCATTATGGAACATCCCTCACTATCTGTTTGTCTTAGTATCTATTTTATCTAATATTAATATGACCACTCTTACCTCTTTTTTATCATATGCATGATTTATTTTTATTTATTTATTTATCTATTTATTTATTTATTTTTCCCATCCATTCACTCTCAGTCTAACTGGGTTTTTAAGTATATCTCTTATAAACAGCATATAGTCAGGTCTCACTATGTATACATTCTGATAATCTGTCTCTTTAAAAAAAACAAAAAAGATTTTTTTTTTAATTTATTTGACAGAGATCACAAGCAGGCAGAGAGGCAGGCAGAGAGAGAGGGGAAGCAGGCTCCCTGCCGAGCAGAGAGCCTGATGCAGGGCTCAATCCTAGGACCCTGAGATCATGACCTGAGCTGAAGGCAGAAGCTTAACCCACTGAGCCACCCAGGTGTCCCTCTGATAATCTATCTCTTAACCAGACTGTTTAATCCATTAATATTTAACACAATTATAATATGGTTTTAGGTCTACCATTTCAGGTTTTATTTTCAGCCTGTCCCTTCTGTTTTTTGTCCCTTTCTTCCTTCATTTCTTCCTTCTTTGGATCATTTGGATATTTTTTAGAATTTAATTTGGGTTTATCTATTATAAATAAATAAATCAAAATATCATTATTTTTTATTGGTTGCTCTGAAAATTAAAATGTGCATTCTTAACTTTTCATTCTACTTAGTTAATATATTACTTCATATAAAATGTAAAAATGTTGCTCTCATACAGGGAGTCCACTTATTTCCCTGTACTTGCCTACACTATAGCTGTCAAACTTCTATCTATACATCATACATCCCACAAGACAATGTTATCATTTGTGCTCTAAACAATTATATGGGGCGCCTGGGTGACTCAGTGGGTTAAGCCTCTGCCTTTGGCTCAGGTCATGATCTCAGGGTCTGGAATCAAGGCCCATATCAGACTCTCTACTCAGCAGGGAGCCTGCTTCCCCCTCTCTATCTGCTTGCCTCTCTGCTTACTTGTGCTCTCTCTCTGGCAAATAAATAAATAAAATCTTTACAAAATAAAATATAATTTAAAATAAACAATTATATGTATTTTAAAGAAATTAAAAGGAATGAAATGGAATTATATATTTACAATGGTATTTGATATTTCTGATGTTCTTTTTTTTTTTAAGATTTTATTTATTTGACAGACAGAGATCACAAGTAGGGAGACAGGCAGACAGAGAGAGTGGGGGAAGCAGGCTCCCCACAGAGCAGAGAGCCCGATGTGGGGCTCGATCCCAGGACCCTGGGATCATGACCTGAGCTGAAGGCAGAGGCTTTAACCCACTGAGCCACCCAGGTGCCCCTGATGTTCTTTATTCAAATTACCACCACATTTCTCAAAAATAGTTGTACAGAGATTACCAAACCACAACATTTGGCTCTCATCTGGCAAGAATGCATAAATTACACATTAACACTGCCCTAATCTTTTTTCTTAAGGTCAGGATAGTTAAAACAATACCACTTGGCACCAATGTAATTGTAAACAAAACAAAAATTCAGGCACTAGAACTGAGTGACAATACCAGTGATAGGGTAGATTGGATACAAGACAATTCAGAATAAACTTACATTGATTTTTTCATATTATAAATTGGAGTAAAAACATTAAATATTAAAATTTTTGTTCAAAACTCTCTCACATCCAAGTATACAAATCCCTTCAATAATGAATAAAAATGTCAGGGAATATTTTCAACTCTTTTAAAAGTGCCTGAATATGTGTATTTTCAAAGTAAACACACAAAGTTAACTAAGGCATAACTGTATTTCTGAAATAAAAAATGAAAACCATCTATTTCCCTTTTAGTAAAGACAGAGGAATATTTGGAAAGTTACAGAATCCATGAAAATTAAGAATTAAACTGACTTTATAAAGAAAACAGCAGGGTGTCCACATGGTGCAGTCAATTAAGCATCTGATTCTGTTTTGGCTCAGGTCCTGATCTCAGGGTAATGGCACTGAGCCCAGCATCAGGCTCCAAGCTCAGTATGGAGTCTGCTTGGAGTCTCCCTCTCCTTCTGCCCCTCCCCTCCTTTCTATCTCTCTAAAATAAAATAAATAATAAATCTTTATAAGAAAAGAAAGGAAAACAGGGTGCCTGGGTGACTCAGTTGGTTAAACTTTTCCTTTCAGCTCAGGTCACAGTCTCAGGATCCTGGGATCGAGCCACGCATCAGGCTCTCTGTTCTCCCTCTTCCTCTCCCTCTGTGATCTCTCTCCCTCTCTACCAAATAAATAAATAAATAATCTTTTGAAAAATAAGTGTAATAAATTTTTAAAAAGAAAACATCGAGTATTCATTCATTTAGCAAACCTTTACCGAGCTTTATTCAGTGCCAGACACTGAGCTAAGAACTAGCGATTTAGACTACCTTCAAGATATTCACAATCTTACAGAAGAGGTGAACAAAGAACTCAATTATTATTATGAACAGGGAACTAGGAAAGTTACCTGGAAGAAATTACCTACAAGCTAAGTTTCAAAGGGAAATCAAGAGTTAGCCTTTTGTGCCTGAGTATTTTTGTTTTTGCTGTCTGTGGGCGGACAATGAGAGAAATGGAAAAGAGAAAGAGGCTTTCTCAGTTGGAAATAACATGGACAAAAGAATAATACTAAAAGGTCACAGTCTGTTTGGAGAATTAAAAATGTGGACAAATGGTCAGACTAGAACTAGCAAAAACACATCAGGATAGGAACCATCCTGATGTCATATTGAGAAAGTCGAACTTGGGGCACCTGGCTGGCTCAGTCCGTGGAGCATGCACTCTTGATCTCCAGGTTGTACTTCCAGCCCCCACATCGGGTGCAGAGATTACTTAAAAATAAAAATAGAAAAGGAATGTTGAACTTAATTGCCTTGGAGACAGTGGGAGGCCACTGAAGGACTTGAAGTAGCGGAGGAATATGGCTTACCCAACCTTTCTGCCTTGAATACCTCTACAACAGAAGCTAGGAAAAATAAAAGCTCACATCCCAAGCTTCCCTTGCAGAGGGAAGTGTAAGAAGAAACCTAACTGGAAGGGCTTCTGGCAAAAATTTTGATTTCCTGATGAATATCCTTCCTTGGCTAGCTCTATCCCTTCCTCTCCTTCCCTCCTTGAATTTGGGCATGATGTCTGCAGCTGTGCCAGCCATCCTACAACCATGAAGCTCAAGCAAAACCTGCAGCATCTCTAGACTTCTTGCTGTGAGAGGATATAAATCCCTGTTAATTGATAATCTATTTTTATGTTGGGGTTACTTGAATCTGAATGTCTCCCTTAATAATAAAAGTCTTAAGAATTTGTATTTTATGAGGCACCTTAAGAATTTGTATTTTATGGGTGGCTCAGTCAGTTGGGTAGCCAACTCTCAGCTCAGGTCTCGATCTCAGGGTCTTGAGTTCAAAACCCATGTTGGGCTCCATGCTTGGCATGGAGCCTACTTAAAAAAAAGAAAAAGAATTTTTATTTTTGAATGATTCTTACTAAATTAGTGCATGTGGATTGAAAATGGGGAGGCAGAGGGACTGGTCTGGAGACCTATTATTATAGGGTCTGAACCAAGGTAACCATAATGGATGTAGTAAGGGAGGCAGACTCCAGAGATTTGAAAGAGGACAGGATGGACAGGAAGGGATCTGCCATCTCTTCCAGATTTCTGGCTTGAGCAGCTGCAGAGGGTAGGGGTGAGGGTAGTGCCACTCCCCAAAACAGTGGCAGATAGGATTTGGAACTGACAAGTTCAGCGTTCAGTCTGAGATACCTATGGTACCTCCACGTGAAAATGAGGGGAAAGCAGCTAACTGTCGGTAGCTGGAGGTCAAGGGTGAAGTCTGAATTTGAGATACAGATTTCTGAGTAACCACTGTATGTGGGTAAACTAAAACAGTAAGTATGGTTAGATCCTACAAGTAGAGTTGAAATAGGGTGGGCAAAAATGAGGCCCGGCACATCTATGAAGACAATACATAGCTTAGTAGTTCTTAAGGTTGGGGATGGAGGATGGAAGTAGGAGAGGGGAATAGGGAGTGACTGCTTATCGGTATGGGGTTTCTTTTGACAGCAATAAAAATGTTCTAAAATTAAACTGTGTGATGGTTGCACAACATTGCAGATACACTAAAACTCACTGAACAGTATATTTTAAATAGGTGAACTGTATAGCATGTGAATTATAGCTCAATAAAGATGTTAAAAATAACTGGGCCCAATGCAGAACCAGGGGAATATCAACATTATCAGTGGGAGGAGGATCCAGTGCAGGAACAGAGGGAACCATGGCCAGAAAATGGAGTAAAATTAAGAAGATTGTCCAAAACCTGGGAGAAAGCTTTCAAAGAGAGATCAGGCGCCAACAGTGTCAAATACAAGATACGTGATTAAGTTAAAGACTGAAATATTTGGGGGCACCTGGGTGGCTCAGTCGTTAAGCATCTACCTTCAGCTCAGGTCATGATCCCAGCCCCACGTCAGGCTCCCTGCTCAGCCGGAAACCTGCTTCTTCCTCTCCCACTCCCCATGCTTGTGCTCCCTCTCTGGCTTCCTGAGATAAATAAATAAAATCTTTTTAAAACAAAAAAGACTGAAATATTTGATTGAACAATTGGGAACTCATTGTTGAGCTAAGAGTGAATGATTTTAAGTAGTAGTAAGAGAAGCCAGATTACACAAAGTTGAGAAATAAATGAGAGATGAGAAATGGAAGGTAACAAAAGACTCTTTTTCAGGAAACTTTTCTCCCCAAGAGATGACCTGGTGGTATAAGGAGGTTTGTATTGCTTTCAAAAGGCAGCACATAGCAACCACTCTGGAAAAGAGTGTGGAGTTTCCTCAAAAAGTTAAAAATAGAGCTACCCTATGACCCAGCAATTGCATTACTAGGTATTTATCCAAAGGATACAAACATAGTGATTTGAAGGGATACGTGCGCCCGAATGTTTATAGCAACAATTTCCACAATTGCCAAACTATGGAAAGAACCTAGATGTCTATCCACAGATGAATGGATAAAAAAGATGTGGTCCAAATTTACAGTGGAATATTACTCAGCCATCACAAAGAATGAAATCTTGCCATTTGCAATGACATGGATGGAACTAGAAGGTATTACATTAAGTAAAATAAGTCAAAGAAAGACAAATACCATTTGATTTCACTCATTAGTGGAGTTTAGGAAACAAGATAGATGAACATAGGGTAAGGGAAGGAAAAACAAAATAAAAGAAAAACAGAGAAGGATACAAACCGTAACAAACTCTTAACTACAGGGAACGTGCTGGAAGGCAGATGGGTGGGGCATGGGGTAACTGGGTGATGGGCGTTATGGAGGACATCTGATGGAATGAGCACGGAGCATTGTATGCAACTGATGAATCACTGAATTCTACTTCTGAAACTAATAATATAGTATGTGTTAATTAAATAGAATTTAAATTTAAAAAAATTTTTTTAAAAGACAGCACATATGATGCTTATGTGTTAAGGAAAGGAGCCTTCAAGGAGGGAGCCAGACAAAATAAATGAGGAGGGAATGATTCATGGAAAAACATCTCCAAGAGTCGGGAACAAAAGGAATTCAAGAATAAGAATGAAATATGACAACGGAGGATGACAGATGGGTTTTTCTGTTGGACTGGGAGGGAAGTTTAAGATACACTTAGTTGGTAGGAGCAAAAAGTTTAAAGTGCTATTGCTTGGGGGACCTGGGTGGGTCAGTTGGTTAAGGGTCTGTTTAACCCTGATCTCAGGGTCCTGGGATCAAGCCCCAAGTCAGGTTCCCTGCTCAGTGGGGAGTCTGCTTGTCTCTCTCCCTGTGACACCCTCATCCCTGCTCATGCTCTCTCTCTCTCTGCTCTCTCTCACAAATAAATAAATAAACTAAGTGCTATTGCTTGATGGCATCGATGTTCTCTGTGAGTTAGCAGACAGAAGTCACTGGCCAAGGGTGAAGGAGTAGGCTTGAGAATTTGAGGAGGACATAAATAAACACCTAGAACAATTCTTATGGGAGACAAATTTGCCAGGAAGAAGTTTAAAAGCAGAGGCATATTTGAATACTTTTAAAAAATGTAATATATTTCAAAGCTGATAAAAACCACCTGGTGTATAACTAATTACCTACAAATTTATTATACTTTGCATTAGAATTTGTAATGCCCACACTGAACACATGAGCCAGATGTCACAAATGCCAGACATATGGTGTCTGAACTCAAAATACAATCCAATGATACTTGAGCGCTGGACCTGAAAAACATGGTATCCTGCAAAAGCACAGCTTCAGGGTGACCAGAAAGCCACACATCCAGTCATTCTCCTAGGACCTTTGCAGTAGTAGTGGACATGACTCCCCATTCTCCCTAAGTGTGGAAAGAAGAGTGAGGGGACTGTTTCACTATAGTTTCCAGAAAAAAAATCAAAAAGCAATTTTTTTTTTTTTTGCTTCTCCTGAGAGGGCTCATAACAGGTGACCTCCTACAGTGTTCAAATAAAATAATGTTATGTAAGGGCCTTTGCCAACTATCAAGTAGTATACGAAAAATATTTTTATTATAGCTGGTATTCATTTATATTTCTTTACAGATTTAAGGGAATGTAGAGCTAGGAACGCTTTTTTTCTAATCATATTGGCATACTCCGAGCTCTGAAAACAGCCATGTGCCTTCCTAAATCTTTGCCTATCCCTATGCGCTCTGCTGGGAGGTTGCTCTCATTCCTCTCTGTCTAGCCAGATACCCCAACCTGCACATTTCAGCATAAATATCACTGCCCCTTGGAAGGCTTTTCTGATCACCCTAGCTAGAAGCAGTCACTTCACCAGAATTATTCCAACCATTCCTTTTCTTTTTTAAGATTTTATTTATTTATCTAATTGAGAGAGAGAGAGCATGTGCAAGGTGCAGAGGCGTAGAGAGACAGGGAGAAGCAGATTCCCCACGGAGCAGAGAGCACAACACAGGAATCTATCCCAGGACCCTGGGTTCATGACCTGAGCCAAAGGCAGACACTTAACTGACTGAGCCTCCCAGGCTACCCCACCAACCATTCCTTTTCTATACATAATTTACTTGTATTTTTGTTAATTACATCTTCATCTTTGCCTTAATCTCCTAGAAGGCAGGAATCATGTTTTACATAATGCCTTTTTAGCGTGATGCTTCGCACATAGCACAAACATGGCCGTTACTTCTGGAAAGGGCTTCAGCAACCATCCTCATGTTATCAGTGAGACTCTAAGTCTCAGAGACACTAAGGACTTGACCAAGATCACACAGTTAGAGGCATAGCTAAAACCCAAAATCGGGATTCGAACTCTATTTTCATATTCCTTTCATCAAACCAAGACTTGCAATTAGACTAGTTCTATTTTATAAACCAAATCTCAAAAAAAGAGTCATTCTTGAGCCTTAAGATTATACAAAGATTGGGGCATCTCGGTGGCTCAGTGGGTTGAGCCTCTGCCTTCAGCTCAGGTCATGATCTCAGGGTCCTGGGATCAAGCCCTGAGTCGGGCTCTCTGCTCAGCCGGGAGCCTGCTTCCTCTCTCTCTTTGTGCCTAGCTCCCTGCCTACTTGTGATCTCTCTCTGTGTCAAATAAATAAATAAAATCTTAAAAAAAAAAAAAAGATTACACAAAGATTCAAACTTCTCTGGAAAACTCTTATTTCAACTTTCATCTAGATTGCATTTAATTGGCTTGGATTGCATGGGGGAAAACCGGGCTTCTCTTCTTTCTTTCTTTCTTTTTTTTTTTTGTCCTTTTAGCACTCTGTTTTGTTGCCATGTATCTAAAGCAAGGATAAATTATATGGTAGTGGTGAATGCTGGCTGAATAAAGCCCTGTGAACAGGGTGAATTTGTCTTTTTTACAAATATATTGGCTGTACTTGTATACCCTGGCCTTTGATGCTTTTGCCACATTTGTGATTCACAGTTGGAAACAGCACAGCAGTTCAGTTACCGTAACAGAAGAAACTAGCAACTATAATATTTCAGTACTGATATAGGAAATGACCTAGAAATAATTGTCAAGGGCAGAGGCTATACCTCAGACCTTCTGTTAGCTCTACTATCTAACATCACATGTTGTACAGAAAAAAAAGGAAATTTATTTGTTTTGAAAATAATTGCATGAAGATAAATGAATCATGTGTAGAGTTCAATTTTGACCGATTTAATGAGAATAAATTAATTTAGACCTAGAATTTAACTCTAGGCAAAGAATTTATTTATAAAGATAACCCAATTATAAAAGAGAGCTAAATAACAAACTACCATTTTCTGTAATGCACTAAATTGGGCAATTCCCAATGAAATATACACATTTAATAAGAAGCTATGAAATATGGTTATTTTGCTGACTATTCTTGCATCATTTGATAAAGGTTCACTCTGGGAATATAATGAGACCAAGAGAGTTTATGTGGAACATCCTTTCATCTAGGATAACTTGGATAATCACTGGAAAAGCCTAAAGGATTAATCTATTCTGCTTTGTAAGAAATGTCCATTAACAATGCACTCAACTTAGCTTGCCCCTTTCATTGAGAATGTTGGGCATATTATTCCCTGAGCTAGGAGTGACACAGTTAACCACAGGGCAGACAAAATGTAGCCAGGGAGTTCTTGTCTTACTCAGTCCTTATCTTGCTATATGACTCTTTGGGAACTGCTTAATTTAACTCTTTTGGTTCCTTTACTTGAAACGGGAAGTGAAGGTATTTACTCAAATCCTGATAGACATACAACACACTCTTCCCCCTCCCTGTGTGAAACAAGGCTTCCCTTATTCCACTGAGCTGATGAATAGGGATCATTTACCACTGTTCACTCTGGGTATTCTCACAGGACATTATAATTGTCTTCATTGAAGTACTCCCAAGACTCTTTCTTGAAATCTAATGGTACCTCAATTACGCATATCACTTTCTGAAATTTCCTTAAAATCAGGATTGTCATTGCCCAATTTTCACCACAGGAATCCAGGGAAACAGTTAACCATTGTGTGAAGTCACAGCATAAGACATAAATCCTCAGAAAAAGTACCCTTCTTAGATACCCAGATTAAACACCTGCTTTCTACACTGAGTCCTACTTCAATGTGAAGTTACTTCTCTTCATTAGCTGTTTATGACCAAAAAAAACCCCAAAAACTACACAAGTTCTTTATATTCATACATAAAACACATATTTCTATCTATCTCGTTGGGTTTTTATAACTGTCAGTGAGCTGGAGTTACAGTCTTCAGTTACTTGGCTGGGTTAATAGTTTCACATTCTCACATGCTATTATTAAAATTCAGAGGTCTATCAAGTCAGTAAAGATGAATTTACAAGTGTATCAAAATCAAAAGGGCTGATAGGTGGTTACAGTTTCAAAACATCTTATAAACATGGATATTATTTAGTTATTGCTTCATGAGGAAGAAACTGCTACATGTTGAAGAAATGTGTATATTATATACTTAGTGAAGAAAACAAAGCTGGAGCTCCTCAGACAAGAGATGTGACTTTCTTCACAAAGCAGAGAGGGTTCTGATACTAGGGTCTTTCCCCCTGGACAAGTAATTCTCTGACTAAGGAACATCCTGCAATTTCCAGTCCAGTTGGACTCCTTCCTGGGCACGTAGGTAGCAGAAGCATTATTCTCTGCCAGGAAAAGCAGCATGGGCCTCACAAACTTCTTCACATGTTCAAGGGCTTTCCCAAAGCTCGTTCACGTTCCAAAATGAGTCAGCACATCCTAAACTCATCTTCCTCATTTCACCACTACGGAAATGCTGAAAGTGAATTATCTACTTACTGAGACTGGAATGAGAAAGGCACCTAACTTCTTAGTCCAATATGATTATGACTTATCAAAAATCGAAACAATTTCTTTGAGAAATATTTTTGCAGCAGCTATTACTAAAAAGCAGTAAGAATATCCATTATGCTGCTCAAATTCTAATTTTTTAAAATGATGAAATCCAAAATATTCAGAGGTAATTCTCTAGGAGAAAATCCTTCTAGAAATGGCATTTTGAGAAAAGGGGAGAAGAAAAAATAATTTCCAATGTTTTCTTCATAGGGAGATGTTTTATTTGTGGTGAAATATGGAAATATTTTACCAGTGAAGAAAACAGTGAGGAAATATGACATTTTCATACAACACAGTTTCAGGATTTTCACTTATAAAACAACATTCTTTAAGTAGTTTATCAAAGAAATTTGATACAAAAAGGAACATAAGTAGCCCACCAACAAATTAAGCCAATATTGTATTTAATTTCCTGAGAAAAAAATATTTTATTTCTTTTTTTTAATAGCTCCACACCCAAGATGGGGTCCAAACCCACAACCCCAAAATCAAGACTCAGCATTCTCCACGGACTGAGTCAGTGAGTCACACTGAAGAAAAAATATTCTAAGCAAATACATTTTGTTATAATTAGTGACTTACATTTTTAATACAAACTCCAGGACAATTTTTACAAGCTAGAAAGAGATTCAGCAAATGTTGAATTCCACGCAATGTCCTGAGAATGTGCACTTTCTTTGGTTACCAAATCTTGGTCAGGAACTGGCACACACTGAGAAATTTTTCATTCATTCAATAAATATTTCGTAAGGACCCACTATATACCAGGCAGTTGGGATACGGCCCTAAACAGGAGAGACATGATTTATGATTTCATCAAGCTCACAGGCTAGCGGGTGGGGCAAATGTGAGAAGTCTAGACAACACGTCAAACTGGACTAGGAACTTGTGAAATGAGTTAAAGCATTAACCAACTGCTCCCAGCTTTCCTAACCAAATGTAAGTTCAGGACAAATGCTTAACTCAGAGATAACTAAACAAGACATACTCTTATCTCAATTTTTTGTGTTTTAGCTGAAATGTCTAATGGTTAATATAATAATCCATAAAAGGATTATCTTGATTCTATCACTTATGTGAATGGAACTGCTAATGTCTTTTTAAAATCAAAATCCTAAATTTTGATGTTTGCACCCTGACCATTGTTTATTTTTTGTCACATCTAAAGTAGTCTATTTATCAGATATCCAAAAATGCTGCTTCATAATAGACACAGTTTATGTTGTCTTCCATAAATTTCAATTAGTCAGCTTAATTAAGACTTCAAATTCTGCAAAGATTTTTATTCTTCCACATTTTTAAATTCAGTTTTACAAGATGTAATGATTGCTACTCAGTACTGAATATTTACTATGAACTGAGTATTTTTTTTTACATAATTACTTATAAATCCCCCCCCCCCACTGTAACTCTACAGGGTACTATTGGTTCTACTCTCCAGATAGGGAAACTGAGGTGCTGAGAAGTTAAGAACGTTTCCCAGAACCACACAGCTAGTTAGTGTAAAGACAGGAACGGAACCTCTTCCTTGATTATCTGACTAGTTAATTTTTTCTCTTAAGTATCTTAAATTGGGAACGGAATTCTCACCCTCCAGGGCTCAATGCAGTAGAATTACTCACTGTGCAACATTATAATGATGTTCTAATAATGCACTTAATGCTTTCTAGCAACCAGAGCCCAATAAAACATCTAGGATGCAATAAAACATCTGATTAACTAGTGAAACAAAATGTGGAATAACTTCTCAGGTAAATGCCAAGGAAATGGAGGGTGTCTAACTATGAAGTCTTTGCTAAAATGAGTAAACCACATCATGCATTGTTACCATAACCTCCCAGCCTGGCTGTGTGAAATTCTCCTGAAAAAAGAGAAAATTATCTCACACTAAGTGGGGGTTGGCCTGGAAACTCATAGAGGGACGCTGAGCCACGGAGAGCTTGTGCTTTTGTTTTGTTCTACCTTCAGCGGGGCTCAGTCCCACAGGTAGTCCATCCTCATCACTGCACCCACATCACTTGCTCACGGAGGTATGGTCCACATTCCAAAAGCAAAGACCAGCACACACGATCGGATAAAGCCAGATCACCAGCCATCACTTTGCAAAAATCCTCAGATGGCCCCAATAAAACATGGACAGCTTTATGGGTGAATATGAAGGTACGCTTGAAAGCCTAAAATGAAATGCATATGGATCAAATGACTCTGCACTAACTTCCTAAAAGCTCCTCTCTGTCGTCGGCTATCCAAGTTCAAGGGAACCACCACAGCCAGCTGACAGCACCCAGAGAGCTTCCACCGGCAAATTGCAGACTGTAAATGAAACGGAGATCCACCCCGGGGGCTAAGTTTCCTAAGGTCTGTAGCGCTTTTTAGGGGCTGTCTTTGCCCCTCTGGTACAGCGGCTCCGCTCCACAAGAAATCTGACCGTGAACACCGTCCATTTGCTAGGCACTAATGCTGGGGAACCGCTTGAAAAGAAACGTCACTTTCGGCTTGGGGGCAGCATGCTCGCCATTCAATGCCCTACTGGTTTCTTAACACGCATATGATTAATATTGGTACTCAGGAAAGAGAACTTCTTCTGACCTTGAGCGTGCGCGCTAAATAAATTACCTCAGAACGAAAGTGGTGGGATCTCATAACAGCATCTGGGGAGAAAAGAGAAAAAAACGAGACTTCATTTAACTCCTTGCTCTTCACCTGCAGAGTTACTAATGACTTAGGTGAGATACAAGGGCCAGGAAGGCACATTCCAGACGCCTTGATTTCGGTGGGGGCACACTGTAGGGCGGGGAGGTTACCAGGCCACCGGTCTCTAGGTGAGTTCTCCGCGAGAAGTTTCAGGGAAAGTTCTGGGAGAGTTGAGGAGCCCCGAACTCTCCATGCCTGACTTTCTTACCCCTAAGCTCCAGCGACGGATGGGCCAAGGGAGGATGCCGCAGCCCCGGATTCCGCTCCTATTACCCTCAGCAAACTGACGCTTAGAATTTGCATCCGTGCCTCCCTTCCCAGGGCTGGACATCACCGTGGCTATCCCATCCGGGGATACGGGAGGAAGGCGGTGAGGGCAAAACGGGCAAGGGATGTTTAAACACATAAACGTACTAGGCTTGCGGAGTAGGCGATGATGGGGGTAGGGACCGCAGCGCGGACCCGAGCTCCAATTCACTCTCCAAATTGGCTTAAATGTGCCTCTCAGCCCGACGAAATTCGTCGCGGCGTGTCTTACCTCGGCTCCTTGAACGACCCGAAAAGACCGATTTCATCGGATGCCTCCCTTTCTGGAGCCTGCGGTGCCAGCAGCAAAAGAAGACGATGGTGGCGATGGTGCCCAGCAGAAGCAACAAGAGGAAGAGGGCACATTGGATGCTGTAGGGTCTCAGCAAGACGAGGAAAGCCGCGGCGATCATGGTGCGGGCGAGGCGGGGGCGGCGAGGCGGCGGGGCTGGAGGGCGGCGGCACAGGCACCCGTGCCGGGCGCACCACGAAGCGGCGGGCACGGGCGAGCGCGGCTCAGCGCGTCATGCCCGGCGCTCGCGGCCCCGCGACCAGCCCAATGGCTGCGCACCCCGCGCCAGCCGCGCTATGCGAGTGATCCAGGGCTGCGGGGAGCGCTTGCCATGACTCAGCAGACGGCGACGAGGCAGGGACTTGGCGGCGGGGAGTCTCTCCCCTCCCTCCCCAAGCGCCCCCGCCCCCGTCCGTGCGCAGCCCCCGGGCGCAGCCCCGCCAGGGACGCGGCGGGCTGGGAGGAGCAGCACTGCCGCTGTGGCCACCCGAGTCCCGCGCATCGTCTTGCGGCCGCCGCCGGCCTCGGCATCCCAGAAGCCGGGCGCACGTGGGTCGGGGCGGGGACGCGGCGCCCGGGCTGCAGCGGCGGCGGCCCGCGGGGGGCGGGAATGGGGCGCCGCGGCGGGGGCTCGCCTGATGACATCACGGCCGGGCTGCGGCAACGCGGGCGCGCGGACATGGCTGCGGCGGCTTCGGCGGCGGCCGCGGGCTGCGCCCGGGCCTGAGCGCCCAGCGCCCTCCCGCGGGGCCGCCCGCCAGTCCGCGCGGTCCGCGGGTGCACAGACCCGGCGCCTCTCCGCTCCCCGACACCCGGGGCTTCCACCTATCCAGCCTCCCCGGGCCGAATTGCTGGGGAGCTCGGCGACAGGGGGCGCCAAGGAGCCAGGGGGAAAACCGTGAGGCGCTGGCGGGAGCCTGCAGGCGGTGCTACCCCCACCTCCCACCTCCCCGCGCCCCGCCCCGAGGTTGGGGCTTTGGAGGATGCAGCCGGGTGAGCTATTGCTTGCGGGGGGTTCCTCGCACGCTCAAGCGTGAACACTGGGAAGGGCCTTCCCTGGGAATTGGGGTTTTCCAGGCACGGGAGGCCCACCCTCTCCGAGGCCCACCCTCTCCAAGCCCCTCTTTAAAGTGGGAGCACTCCCTCGGGAGAACGCTCCGCTCTGCAGACGTGAACTGTTACACCCCCCAACTAGGTGCTATTTCTCAGCCGAGAAATGGGCCCTTCGGATCCTCCTGCATCCATGCGTTCGTTTACCGTCAAACCTTGACTCATTCAGAGCGTTTGAAGAGACAGGCAATTTCAGATGGAGGGAACGGGCAGATAAAGGAAGTTGGAGATTGGCTTGTAAATGTTTTGAGGAGAAGTATTGTAGGGAGTGTGAGGAAATAATGACCGGCCACGCTCAAAACGCACACATTCCCTCCTGCCCCCTCCTCTTTCCTCATGACCAGCAAAAAGTATATATTTGATGGCCAGGAGATTTTACGGTGGTCTCTGGTGCAGTGCAACGCAGAAGGTGTGGCGGGCGCGCTGCAGTGTGCCTTCCTGCGGGCAGCCACGGCCACCTGGCCCGGAAGACGCTGCGGCTGCAGTCTGCGGCATCTTTTGGCCTTGGCCGGCGGGGTACTTGTACCGCGTTATGCTGCTCCCTAGGCAATGCAGGCATTTCCTGGCTGGGAGGGGTGGGAGGCGGGGACGGACGGCTGTTTTTGCTTATCTTGTTTTATTTACTCGCAGGAGGCAACTGCAATTATAGTGGCAAAAAGTAACCCATTATTGCATTTGTGTAGTTCCTAATAACTCCTGAGGGGGACTCTTACTTTGGAATATTTAAGACACCGAAGAAATTGTCATAACAAATGATGTGTAAAATTCTGAAAAGCATTTAAAGGATAAATGAGAATACTTAAGTTGTATTTGCTTGTAGGATCTCAAAATCAGTACTGTTTTATAACTGTACAAAATCAATTGTACAATTCTGCATAAAAGCTTAACCCATTGATGTGTTCAAGGCCTTGAACATATCACCATGTGTAGGCATTAAAGGAAACTCAAAAAGGCATTGCCTAATGCCTTTCCTAAATGCCAGGTTCGTAAACACGGAAAACCATGGGTGAAATTTTCTTATGTACAAGTTGTTTCCTAAAGCAAAATAAACATTCACGTTGTTGAAGTGTTGCATCACATTCGGTTGTTTTGGTTTGACGATGCAAGGATCTTGCTTGCAGATGCTGTATAAGGTGAGAACGTTGAATGTCAGAGAAGTGGCTGTGCTACAGGTCAGGATAGGCTTCCTAGGTGCCTGGCACTCGGGGTCTGCCAGGTAGCACGGCACCATGTTCACATTGCTCAAAGGTCTCCTGCTACCGCAGCCCACTGCAGTGAGAGACTGTATTCCTGTCCATTGTGCAGGAGTGTTGAAGAGAATCCTGAGAGTCTGCGATGTGTGGCACATTGGGAAGGGAAGAATTCATTACTGAGTTGACTCCCAGGGGCCTGATAGAAAAATTTAAACCAACAAAATAGAATTAACCTTTTGCAACCATTGGCAGAAATAACTAAGAGAATTTAAGAATGTCACTTTCACTTTATACTTCCCATGGACTAAAATTTGCAAGTGAGCTAACATGGCCTAAATATCTTTGAAAGGTGTCTAAGATCACAAACACAGCATAGTAACCAATTTGCTCCAAACTTTGCATTTTTAACAACAAAAAGCAACTAAATAGCAATTATGGCTTTCTGAGGTATTACTTTAGCACAGTTGTTACCATCCTGTGTCTTGCTGCAGCCATTTATAAGTTTCAAGTACACACAAGAACATCATTTATTTCTCTTGGCAGGCAAATCCCTTAACTGCCGTGCAGTAGGATTATAGATATTTCTTTTTAACAGCATTCCTATTTGTTCTTTACATCAGTTATCTCAAGGATACTAATAATAAGGAAACCAAATCATTGAAAGAATTTAGTGTTTGGGTTCCATTGCCATTTTCTGATTTGTTGCTAATTTATCAGTTCCATCTCCAAATAATGGCATGTTATTAATTGCTTCTGTGTGTTTATGCGATGCGAATGCATTGTGGAATTTAATAAATATTAAATCAGCCAATCAATCCCTTTTTGGACGTTAATTTAGTGGAATTCATGTATTTTCTTTCTGCTAGGTTTTCATTATAAAAAATAATTGACATTGTACCAAAGTCACAAATTAAGGTTTGTCAGTCGGCATGGGGGAGGAAGGTCCTTGATCAAATGTTTCATATGAAGAAATGAACGATCAAGATGGAAAAGTATAGATAATTTTTTGACTTTTTATGCTAGTGAGTTAGCACTGTCACCCAAGGGAAGACAGTTGATAAAGAGTTGATAAAAATGGTTAAGAGTGCTTGGTATTAGGTATGTAGTGGGTGATCCCTCATGCAGCCCTTTTTCCCTTTGGCTTCTCAAGCAAATTGAGAATACACATGAAGAACCAAAAGGAAATTAAAATATTAACTTTATTCAGGGTAAATTCAGATTAAAGAACATGGCTTAGATTCAAGGCCAAAATGGGACATCTTACTCCTTTTCCCTTAACTCTGCATCCCCAACTAGTCACAGCTGAAAAACTACAGGTCTTCCCAACACTATGGCACCAGGATACTACTTCTTACCTGGAGACCAGAAACCAAAAAGAGCCTGACACTGTCCCACCCATGAGGCTTGCAGCTTGACTGAGCAAGAGACAGGACCCTACATGAGAAGGGGACCTTTCACACATCAGCCCAGCCCCCTAGTGGCTGGAAGATCCTCTCTGATTTCCCCCATCACTGAGTTATTCACCTGCCAAAGTAAGATGAGTAAAGGGCTTTAATAAAAAGAAAGAAGCTGGGGGGTAGGGTGATTGGGTTGGGTGGCTGGGTTATGGACATTGGGGAGGGTATGTGCTATGTTGAGTGATTTGAAACCTGTAAACCTGATGATTCACAGCGGAACCCCTGGGGCAAATAGTACATTATATGTTAATAAAAAAGAAAAAGAAAGAAGCTCTGCAGTATTTCCCTAGAGATAAGCAGTTGCAGCACAAATTCCTAATTTATGGGTCAGAAAGAAAAGAAGGCTCCACCCTAATCTGTGTAGAGACCAACTGAGAAAAAGGGAAGAAATGAAGATGACTCAAGCTTTGAGCTAGGGTAGAAGGGCAATTCTGGAGGAAAAGATGACAAACTGAGTCTTACACCCATCAAAATAGAGTTGTCAGAAGGATATCCATATGAAATTATCCAGCAAACGCATGGAAATGTGGGTGGAGAGGTCAGAACCAGAGACAGACTGGGAGTCATCAACATGAATTATAGTTGAGGTCACGGATATAGACAAAATGACTAAGGGAGAGAAATTATAGAAAGAATTAGAATCAGACTTTAGAGATGACTTCCATTTGTGGACTGGAGAAGGACAGCAGAAGGCAAGTCTATGGAAGCCCAAATAGGAAATGTTCCCATTTAGTGGTTTTCTAGAACAGAAGCACAAATGGGAGGTTAAGGCGTGCGAGGACTGAGAACTGGTGACTAGGAGACCTCTGGAAATCTTCCAGAGAACTGATTCATCCTAGTGGGAGAGGCTAAAACCAGACATTAACGGGTTGAAGGAGTAGGAGGTGAAAACAGAAGAGCCTCTGTCCACAGTCTTTGGAGAAAGTTGACTGTAAAATTCTAACTCTAAAAGATAATTTTATCTAAAAGGGATGAGTAGAATTGTGATTAAAACCTGAGTAATGTTTTTGTTTGTTTGTTTGTTTGTTTTGTTTTGTTTTTTATCAGGATGGGGTACTTAACTAAGTTTACAGGGAACTTGAGAGATGGAACCAGCAGTGGTAGAGAAATTAAGAGTTAAAGAGAAAGGAGAGGAGGGCATTCTTCTTAGGGTGTAGCTGTTGTTTTAATATATCCGCAGTACCCCTGATGGGTTCTTTCTGCTCTCTGGCTGCTTTGACTCTTCAGTTAACACAGACCCTGACTAGTTAGGAAGGTTCCCTGACCATGGTCTCCTCTCCACTAACTCTGGCTACAAACCCTCAGACTAGGAGTATGATTTTTAGGAAAAGATAAGGGATACCTTGGAATGTAGCCCAGATTATCTGTAACATTTTATTACAAACCTAAATGAAAGTGAGCATATTACCTGACTGGTAATCACACAATGATATTACATTGAAATATTACCCCCTTGAAAACAAAAAGTTTAGATAAGAATGGCTCCAGCAACAAATTTTTAGAAATAAATCATACTGAGTTTGGACTGATAATCTACTTGTTCCTAGGTAAAGTTTTTTACTCTCAGAACATAAATGGCATAAAAGGAAAATTGAGAGGCATCCAAGGAAATGTGTTGCATGACTTATTTATTCCCAAATCATTTTTCATCATAATCTGAGACCAAGACCTGTGCCAACAAAGCACATGTTCTTGTATTGAAAGGTAAAGGAGCTGCATCATCAGCTCCTATGACATCTAATGTAATGATGGAGGCAATTTCCAGCCACCAAAATTAGCGGAGCCATCATGTGGATGGATTGCTATTGTCTTTTGAAAATTTGGTTTCTTGAAGGAAAAGTAATTATTATTTGCAAATATTAATTTCAGCAAATCTTTCCTGGGAAAAGACTTTATATTCATTTTACCACAATAAAAACTTTTAAAATAATTTGGAGGCATCATTGTAAGGAAAACATCTCAAGTGAATCATTTCTAATTGTTCTTCTAACATTTTAGAAGTTTTAGAGACTAATTAGAATTTGTTGTCTTATTTGTTGTAGAATCCAGAATAATGTTGTTGGAGTGGGGGGGATGTTCTTTTCTGTGAACATTACAGGCTTCTCAAAAAAGTCTACTGAGTCTGAGAGTTTTAAAAAAATGTCTGTAATTGAATTCATCTACCCTATAATGCTTTGCAGACAGTTTTTGGAAAGTAATCATTTATTATCCACTAGCAAATAGAATTCATTTATGTAGTTTCTAACATTGAGTGTAGGATTAGTCATGCAGCAAAATACTGAGTCATTTGGCCAGAAAATTTACTCATAGTTGTATGAACTGCCAATGGAAAATTTGAGAGCTGTTCATAAATCAAATTATAAAGCTCTTAGGGTTATAAATCACTAAGCAGCATTGTTCATTATTATTCAGATAGTGTAAAATATTTCCACCATTTCTAAGTAGGGGCAATTTACAAAGCAAGTTTGAAATCTGAGGTTAGTGCCTTCCAGTTCCACCATAAGGGCTTTAAGCATTTATACATTTTCAAGTGAAAAAAGAAAAAAATTAAGGTAGGAGGTTTATAGTTACATTGTCATTGTGTTAATACATTGCCAAATTGTGTTAATGAAAAGACAGCAACATTTAATAGCTAAATTTCCTCCATTTCTTATAATTTTTGTAGCGCTTTTGCATTAAATATTTTGTGTAAATAGATTTATATGCTAATTCATTAGCATGCTAGTAGCCTGAAAGAATAATGTCACTAAGATAGCAAAGGTAACAAGTATCCCAAGAAGAACAGAGAACTTCAACGAGTAATTGATGATTAGTAAAAAATGTTTCAATAACACACTATTCCAAAGATTATTGAAATTATCCCAATTTAATGACTTCCTATGGATCTGTAATAAAAAGAAAAGTGTATCTTAAAAAGTCTTTGTTGATCCCAAAACACTTTTTGGAGTAAAATTGAGAAACACACAGCAAACGCACTAACTGAGAATATAGTGGAATTTGTATTTCAATGAAAAAAGTCAAAAACCTGAAGCCTGTTCTTGTTGTGCTATCTGCTGCAGGAGTTGTTAACCTGCAATTCATTAAAAGACCTCTAGGGTCCTGAAATTATATATAAAAATGTGGGTCTCTATTGGAGAACATGGGCCATAGTTTTCATCAGGTTCTTAAAGAGTTCTTAAGAACAAAAGAGAGAAAGGGAGAGGATGAAAGGAAGCTAGGAAGGAAGGGAGGAAAGAAAGAAGGGAGGGAGAGAAGGAGAGGGGGAGAAAGAGAAAGGACCATGTCAGACCCATACAGCTCCATACAGATGCCAAGGCTTTTGCAGTATTAAATGATTCTCTCAATCCATCAACACTAACTTCACCTAGGTACCCTCCTTGAAACTGGGAGAAGTGTCTTAGGATAAGCAGAGGAAAACTCTCTACTCTAACCTATAAAATTTCTGGGACATCTTCCAAATGCAGGTGAATGCTTCCCTCCCTGAGACTAGCTGAAGATGCTTCCTGTCCTCTTGCAACTTTGAACAGATTAGGAAAGAGATAATTGAGTCCCTAAGGTTAACTTTCATTGAGATGTCTGTTCTAACCCTGAAAAGGAATCCTGTGTTAACTTTCTGGGACCACTTCCACAGACTTCTTTCATGGCAAGAAGGGGCTAACTTGATTCTTAAGCTATCTTCAGGCCACTTAAGCATCCTAATTTATATCCAGATATTTGGATGGATAAACCCATTCTGAGGTAAAACACTGGTACTAAGATTTGAGCTCAGAGTCTACAAGGACTCCATAGTTTGAAGGCTTAAAAGAAAGGCAACAGGACTTAATATTAGGTTCCCCAAAACGACCCCTAGACATCCTGGCGAGTGTAGCCATTACTCTTCCTAAATCCTGCCTCAAGCCACAGCCTATGAAGCTTTTCACCATTCATCCTTCTGTGGAGACTTAGTAAATGGGGCCTTTGATCCCACCAAGATAATTCCTTTATTTAGTATGGAAAACCGCCTGTCCATACCAAGTGCTCAGCTCCATCCACCCGTATCTCTCGCTTCCCACACTTGCCATACTTATGAACCTCGACTCCCCCCACTGTCACGTTTTCAGAACACGAGGCCCCAGTGTCTTATCACTGTGATCCCATTCTATCATATCATAAGGCTTGTTATTTCATCTTGGGACTTTCTCATTCCAGTGAGCAAGCCCAGTTTTCAGGGGTGTTCTGATCTCTCAGTTTGGGTGGTTCTATTTTCTCCAAGTTCCCTTCTGACCCTCTAGGCTGTGAAGGATTTAGTGGCACAATATTCACCTGATCCACACAGAAACAGATTTTGAACCGATGCCATACTGAGTGGCTCAGGCCCCTCTGGTTCTAGTGAACACCATTCTTTGCACAATTTCATTCTGCTGCCATTCGAAACGCAGGAATCCACCTTAAGAAGACACTGGTAAGACTGCCGTTAGTGTACCAGACCTCTGGCGGTCTGCTGTCTGTGAGCTGTTGAAGTCTGGGTCTTAGTGTGTAGATGAAGGGGCACCACCAGCAGCACCCTGAGAGCTGGCTGGTACAATCTTATTCACCTCTCTCTCTCCCTCAAGCAGCATGGGACAGCTTGTCCTGGGCTTCCTCATTACTGAATGGTTATCCTGGGGTGGACCACCAAGTTGTTTTAGTAGTAGCTAACACGTGCTGAATACCTACTCTCTGCTCAGTTTCTGCTAAATGCTTTTACCTACCTTCACTCATTTAATCCTCACAGCAACCATGGGTAGGTACTGCTCATCTCTTTATAGATAAGGACCTTGAGGCCTAGAGATACAGAATTTCCCACAAGATGGCAAATGCCTTCACAACTCTCCAACACTTAGAAAACCATAGTTTCTGTTGCATGCTTTTCATTTACGCTGCCGCCCTTTCCACTGTAGCCTCACCTCTAAAGGAAATCCTCCCCAGTTAGGTTTGCTGGGCACCTACCCTATCTCTTTTTGGTCTGTTCTTAGACTAACCTGAACCAGATGAATGAGGGCCAACCAGACATTCCAGCAGTGTATCAGCTGTTTCCCAACACACAAGGGATCTGCTCCTCCCCTTTAGCCGGTAAAGGATTTGCCTAGACCACTTTTTTTTTTTTAAGTGTTTTTTTTTGTTTTTTTTTTTTTTGACAGAGAGAGATCACAAGCAGGCAGAGAGGCAGGCAGAGAGAGAGGAGGAAGCAGGCTCCCCGCTGAGCAGAGAACCCAATGCGGGCCTCAATCCCAGGACCCTGAGGTCATGATCTGAGCCGAAGGCAGCAGCTAAACCCACTGAGCCACCCAGGCGCTCCTGCCTAGACCACTTTATCCTTCAATGTAGCAAGACTTCTTTTGTTGAAAATTTATAGATCTGTTATTATTTCATTGCCCCATCACTATCATTTGAGTAAATTCAACTCAGCACCTCCAAGAAGCTATACAAGCTTGGGGAACTAAGCAAAGTATCACTTTGGAAAAAAGCCTCTATCAGAGACCATCTGATTGTCCTTCCTAAAAAGGATAGTTCTTGGGGCATCTGGCTGGCTCAGTCAGGCGAGCATACAACTCAAGTTCTCAGGGTTTTAAGTTCAAGCTCCATGTTGGTATGAGCCTACTTAAAAAAAAAAAAAAAAATGCATAGCCCTAATAATTTGTCTTTATTTTTTTAAGTAAGACTGACTGTGGTTTTCTGATATAGCATCATAGGCGTCCAGATTAATTAGCTATGTTTCTTGACGCCTCTCCCACCACTGCGTCTTGTAAACAATCCCCCCCACACACATATACACACACACTACATGTTTGATCTAAGCTTGTATGAGGGGGATCTGGGTCTTTTTCCTTCAGTTACTAATAAAAATACTACTATTAATAAACTAAATAACCTAAGTAAATAAAATAATGAATATATAACAATATCAACTCATGATGGTGTACTGTTATTATTCACAAATGGGGAAACAGGCACAGAAATGTTATGTGGATAGTAAGTATTAGATTTATGGTTAGGGATCCAGCCTAGGTCCTGTGTTTGTAACCTTATGTAGCCCTGCTTTGTCATTTAATATACTCACCAAAGATTCAGACTGGAAGACTCTCTCCAGTGACCAACATAGTGAAAAAACAAACAAACAAAAAAAGGTATTTCACTAATCTTTCAATCCTTTGGTAGGAGGACAAATTTAGTCTCCCCCCTCTTTGTGTGAACAGGAGGTACATCTGCCTGGGATTCTGCCTCCCCTTGGCTGTTTGAACAATTTCTCTACTATGGAATCATGACTTCACAACATTGTCCCCAAATGCCACCACTTCTGAGCCCCCTCTTCCTCTTGGTTTTTGACACTCCTGAACCCTGAGTTTGGCTTCCACACTTTGAACTCGTTCTACTCATCTATGCTTCCTTGCCTTTAGGTAGCTTTCTAGACTTCACCTGAATTAAGTAGATCCATTCTATTTCCTTGGGCTTCCTTCTTCGGTCAATACCTGCATTATCTCCTAACTAGTTTCCTGGTCCTGACTTGCCCTATGGCTACCCACACCCAGTTTGACAATACAGGTAACAGAAGATGTCCCTTAAATTTCCTTCCATCTGCATTATTCTATGAACTTATCGAAGAAAAATGCCGCTCATAAAGTTACACGAATGTGTTTTTCTAAAAACCTATATATAGGAGGTAGGGAAATAATTTAAAAAATGTGAAATGTAGTTAATCATTGCTTTTTTAAATTTGAATGGTGCTTTAACATGGTATGAAAGAACATTAGAGTGAGAAAATTATTGGTAGTAGATGAGGGGGCAAACCACTTAAAGTGATTTATTAAGTAAATTATCTGAAATACGTGACTCAGCACATTAATTATGTTTTGAACTCAACTTTTGAGAGTATGAAAGTACAAAAATAATAGAAACTATCTAAATGGTAACCAACTATTTCATTAATATATGGTATTAATGTAGGGTATAATGGGGCAAATATTTCAAAGAGAAATTGGTTTCTCCTTTTCATGTTATAATTGACCTGATAAATTAACATTTGAAAGTTGAATCACTCCTGATTTTCATGCATAGACATTGATTCTTGCATCAGAACTATTACATTTTGTGAATTTTAGAAATTGGTCTAAAATTTAATGTTCTAGAATATGATTACTTAAAGCAAAAGCTAATGATCTCATCTTGCCCTCAACTTTCAAGATGAATAGATTGTTCTGCATTAATTAAAAAAATGTGAAATGGAAGATGATTTACATGATTTACAGTTATTCTAAAATAGAACTTTTAATTGATTATTACTTTCCTTTATGCTTAAGTTGGCATCTGTGTTTCTGATAAATGGGGAAAAGTCACATAAATACCAAGGGTTGGTGGGGGTACAGGGAAGGAAGTAGAGAAAAACAGCCAAGGGAAAACTACTCATAAAAACTGATATTTTTTAGGGAAGATTTTGGAGGTCCTAGAACCACAAGGAAACTCAACCAGAGTCTCTTTCAGTTTTGCCTATACTTTCTTGTGCAAACTTTCAGACAATTCCACACATGGCTACAGCATTTTTTATAGACAGTTGGTGAGGATAAATGACATTGTGAAGTAGGTAAAGATTGTCTTCCACCATTCCCAGCCTCTGATTTCTGTGCTAATACCGCTCTGCTATAGAAGTCTTCTTCCTGAATTTATCAAGATGGAAGTAAGCCAGTCACCCTGTCTAACTGCAGATAAGACAAAAGCTGGGTCATTTAGCACCTGACTCTCTTGCCAGGTCAGGAGCAACAGAGAAACTGAGAGAGTGCATCACATGTAGTAAGGATAAGAATGTTTCATGAAGTTTTGGTTTAGTTTTGTGTGTGTGTTTCCTCGATCAAAATATACTCTATTTCTTACTGTGAATTGCCAGAAATGGTTGAAAACCGCTGACTTATATTATCCAACCAACCACATATCATGGATGTTCTCATGGCTGTGTTCATGTTTAATTTCACATCCTACAAGTACTATCTAGGGAATTAATGAAATGCTTTCTGCTAGCAAAAAATAAAAAGGGGAAGATAACTACCTGGTGAATTTTCTACTATTAGAAGCTAAGAGGAGTGTTTAAACATTACCAAATTCACAATATCCTTTCTGAATTTGTTAATTGGCTGGTAATATAAACATTGAACCATCTGTTTGTGGATGTTGTAACAAAATATGGGTCTGAAGTCTACTGAAAAGTAGTCATTCTAAAAGAGGTTCTATATGTTCCTGCTGGTTAGTCTTGAAAGAATTATGTGTTTTTGAAGATCTTGAGATGTGCTCAATAATTAAATCGTATTAGTGGTAATTACCACCCTAGTAATGGTAGAAGATTTTAGTACAGGTAGGGATATTACAAAAACAACATTTTTATAAACTAATTTTCTCTAGTTTTCTTATTGTGATAAAGACAAATAACATAAAATTTACTATCTTAACCGTTTTAAGGTGGATAATTCAGAGGCATTAAGTATATTCACATTGTCCTGTGACCATCACCATCTTCCACATCCTGAACCCTTTTCATCTTGCAAAACTGAAACTCTATAACCATTAAACAGTAATTCCCTATTCCCCTTCCCTCCACCCTGGGGTTATCGTCATCCCCAGTGACCTAGGAATCTGGCATCTTGTCACCATCACTAAATGGTACTTGACAGGTTCCTATCAGTTAAATCTGGCAAAATTCGATTTTATCAAATAGTAACAATTTGGGACACCTGGGTGGCTCAGTTGGTTAAGCAGCTGCCTTCGGCTCAGGTCATGATGTTGTCTGCCTGTGCTCGCTCTCGCTCTCTCTTTGACAAATAAATAAATAAAATCTTTTTAAAAAAAAATAGTAACAATTTGATGTAGAATCTTACCTGCTATATATTATGTCTCTCAATTTCTGTTCTTAGTTATTGTAGTAATGTACAGTGAGGTAAGGCACTGAGGAGAAAGAATTTGAAGTGCCTAGCTTGGGTGCCTGGGGGGCTCAGTGGGTTAAGCCTCTGCCTTCGGCTCAAGTCATGATCTCGGGATCCTGGGATTGAGTCTCGAATCAGGCTCTCTGCTCAGCAGGGAGTCTGCTTCCCCCCTCTCTCTGCCTGCCTCTTTGCCTACTTGTGATCTCTCTCTCTCTCTTTCTCTGTGTCAAATAAATAAAATTTTAAAAAATATTTATTACTTATTAAAAATAAATAAATAAAGCACCTGGCTTGCTCAGCAGGAAAAGAAATTAAGGTGAAGGAAAAGAAAGCAGATGATACAGTTTAAACTCCATTTAAGTATGATAACTGAGCTACCATGGGATTCAGCAAAGTACTGCTCATCTGCCTGCTACCTGTTCTTTTATACAGCCTGCAAGCTAAGAATGTTCTTTACATTTTAAATTGTCCAAAAAAATCAATATAAGAACAACATACCATAATATATGAAAATTATATAAAATTAACCTTTCAGTGTCCGTTAAATAGTTTTATTGGAACATAACCACACTTACGTTTTTATATACTGTTATGGCTGCTTTCATGCTATGAGGGCAGAGTTGAGTAGTTGTGACAGAAACCATTTGAGGCAATCTCATCACTTGGTACCACTGCTCAATACCCCACAAATCACCGTAATGTGGTTACAATAACTTCATGGTGTTTCAGTGTCATGCATATTGTCACACTGTGGCATTTTATATATTTTTTCATTATTAGTACATGCCAGTCTTGTCAAAAAACAAAAAAAGAGAAAACCATATTTCATGCTTTTAAAGCAGAGTAGACTGTGGCTTATTTTGTTATCACATTAGGTGTTACCAAAGCATTGTTTTTATGATCCAGTGACACTATAGGCATGTTAAAAAAAACATAATATGTGTCAATATTACCAAACTAAGCACTCATCACAATATTTCCAAAACACAGGAAGCAACTGTCAGAAAAAAAAATAGAAAATTCAAAATGAAATATCTCATCCCAGTAGAATTTCTTCCCAAAAATTAGAAATAGGAGTGCCTGGTTGGCTCAGTCAGTGAAGCTTGCAACTCTTGGTCTTGGGGACATGAATTCAGGCCCCATGTTGGGTGCAGAGCTTACTAAACAAACGAACAAAACAAAGCAAAATGAAATGAAATGAAACTGAGTATGCATACAAAATAAGTTTCTGAGTGGTTCATTTGTTAACATGCAAGGAAAACCATTAACAGATAGTGAGTTGATTAAATCATGCTTGATTGCAGTAGCTAAAGACATGTACCCGGGAAAAAAAAATAATGAACTTACTTAGATCATTAGACTTTCAGCAAAAACAGTTGCTCAAAGAACTGAGAAAATCAGGAACAAAATAATAATCAATTTAAAAACAAGGCAAATGACTGAGTTTTTCTTGGTGCTTGATGAGTCAACAGATGCTACTGATACTACTCAGTTATTCTTGTTTATTTGGGAGTAATTGCTGAGTTTAGAGGGACTGACAAATTAACCTCTGTAAGTAGTCTCTGTGAAGGAACTGTAGGAGAGAATATTTTCAAAGAAGTTGAGAAAACAATGATTGAGTACAACCTGAAGTGGAATCTGCTAAGATGTGTTACAGCTGATGGTGGTAAAAATGTGTGTGGAGCAGGAAAGGGTTTAGTCAGACAAATTTACAAAACTTGTAAAAATAAAAGGTGTTTAAAGCCTACTGTTAGGTAGGTGTTTAAAGCCTACTTATTTTGTATGCATACTCAGTTTCATTTCATTTCATTTTGCTTTGTTTTGTTCGTTTGTTTAGTGAGCTCTGCGCCCAATGTGGGGCCTGAATTCATGTCCCCAAGACCAAGAGTTGCAAGCTTCACTGACTGAGCCAACCAGACACTCCTATTTCTAATTTTTGGGAAGAAATTCTACTGGGATGAGATATTTCATTTTGCATTTTCTATTTTTTTTCTGTTGTTATTTATCAGCAGGTACATTGCAGAAAACATTTGAACTTACTACTTCTTTTTAAAATAGTTTTATTGAATTATGCACATACCATGCAATTCACCCATTGGAAGAGTACAATTCAATATTCCTTTTGCATTTTCACAGAGTTGTGCAACCATCACCACAATCCAATCTTTTTTAAAGATTTTATTTATTTGACAGAGAGAGACACAGCAAGAGAGGGAACACAAGCAGGGAGAGTGTGAGAGGGAGAAGCAGGCTTCCCGCTGAGCAGGGAGCCCCATTCGGGGTTCCATCACGGAACCCTGAGATCATGACCTGAACTGAAGGCAGCCACTTAATGATTGAGCCACCTAGGCCCCCTACCACAATCCATTTTTTAAGAAACATCTTTGTTCTCTCTAAATTAAAGGATACTCTTATATGCATTAGCAATCACACCTCCTCCCCACCCCCACCCCCAAAATCTTTTACCCCTAAGAACTCACCAATCTAGTTTCTGTGTCTATAAATTATCTGCTGTTATTCTTGACGTTTCATATAAATGGAATCACATAATGTGTGATCTTTTGTGACTGGTGTCTTTCACTTAGCATATTTCCAAGGCTCATACGTTTTGTAGCATGTATCAGAACTTTATTTCTCATCGCTGAATAATATTTCACTCTAAAGATGCTACATTTTATTTATTCTTCATGAGTTGATAGATATTTGGGTTTTTCTACTTTTTAGCTACTATGAATAATATAGCTATGCATATTTACATACAAGTTTTTGCAGGGATATATGTTTTCATTTCTCTTGGGTATATGCTTAGGAGTAGAATTGATGTGTTCAATCAAATGTAAAATTTAATGTTTAATTTTTTGGGAAACTGCCAGACTGTTTTTCAAAATGCCCGTACCATTTTACAATCCCACCAGCAATGTATAAAGTGCTCCAATGTCCCCGCATCTTTACCAACACTTGTTATTTTCTCTTTTTTTTATTATAGCCATCTTGGTGGGTATGAAGTAACATCTCATCATACTTTTTATGAACATTTCTGTAATGATTAATGACATCTTGTCATGTGATTATTGGCTATCTGTGTATCTTCTTTGAAATAATGCCTGTTTAAATCCTTCACCCATTTAAAAAACTGGGTTTCTTTTATTATTGTGTTGTAAGGGTTCTTTATATATACTCTATACAAGCCTCTTATGAGATCTATTTTCAAATGTTTTCTTCCATAGTGTGGGTTACCTTTTTTGCTTTCTTGATGGTCTCATTTGTGAACACTTTCATTGTCATATTTTAAAATCATTGTCTAACCTAAGATAATAAAATTTACTCCTATGTTTGCTTCTAAGAGTTTATAGTTTTAGCTCTTACATTTGGGTCTATGATCTAAAAGTAAATTTTGAAATAATTTGGGCATAGAGTGTGAAGTAGGTTTTGCTCTTTTGCATAGGAATATTCAGTTGTTCCAGCACCATTTGTTGCAAAGACTTTTCTTTCCTCACTTACTTGTCTTTGCAACCTTGTAAAAAATCAATTGATCATAAATGTAAAGGTTTATTTCTGGACTCTCAATTCTATTCTAATGATTTAGATGTCTATCTTTATGCCAGTACCACACAGTTTTGCTTACTGTAGCTTTGTACTAAAATTTAAAATTGGGAAATGTGATTATTAAAAATTCCTTCTTTTTTTCAAGATTGCTTTGGCCATTGTTGATGTCTTGCATTTCCATATACATTTTAAGATCACCTTTCAATTTCTGAGAATATTATCTTCACCAAACCAATAGTGCCAATGGTGATCTTCCTTCTTGTGGACTTGACCACCATAAATTCCATGAATTTTTTTCAGAAATAGAGGTTGAGTATTCTGCCTTGCCCTGCTATACAGCATTTCCATAACTTAGCGGTGGTGAAGTTTCACTGCAAATGTGTGAGCTCAGGGCCAAGACTGAAATTTTTAGTAACTGTCCTCAACCACTCCTATGGAATGCTGAGTAGCTTTTGGAACACAGAATGGCTAATGGAAATTAGCTTTTGTAACAGACTTGATAATGAATTCATTAACAATCTACAAGACGAAATCACAAGACAACACAAGTACTTATATGCAAAAATTACACTGAGGTAAAGTCATCTCAATAACCTTAACTTGTCACTCATAAGTAATGTCTCAGGCTGCTTTATACATTTCCCCTCACGCCAAAAGTTATAACAAGAATTGAGATGTTCTTTAAAAAAAAAAAAAAAAAAGAATTGAGATGTTCATCTCCACTCGAATTTGCACTATATGTATTTTTCCAGTTTAAACTACAGTTCTAGTATTGTGTTTCAGACTTCAATGTAAGTACAAAGAAAATTTATCTATTTCAAAATACATTTAAGGGGCACCTTGATGGCTCAGTCGGTTAAGCATCCCACTCTTGGTTTCACCTCAGGTCATGATTTCATGGGTCATGAGGTTGAGCCCATCATCCTCCTGCACTCTATACTCAGTGAGGAGTCTGTTTGAAGATTTTCTCCCTCTGCCCCCCAAATCCCTCTCTCTCTTTCTCTATCTAAAATAAATAATCATAAAAAAATACATTTAACTGTGCAATGAGGAACTTCTTCCTAACCTTTAATTGGAAATAATTAATTGCTGCAATAGAATAGTACACTAAAAAGTAAATACCAAATGAATTTAATAGAATTCTGTAAAAGTCTACTGAAAGATGAATATCCTCAATTAAAATTATTAACTTATATTGGGAGGTATGAACTTCCTTGGTGATGATTGTGTAATATTGTGAATGTACTAAAAAACCAGTGAACATATAGTTAAAATTACTAAAATGGTGAATTTTATGTTTTGTGACTTTTATCTCAGTTAAGAAAATTATAAACTCAAGGATTAAGATCAGTATATGGCAATGCCTGTTGGTGTAAAAGACATTTTCAGATATGGAATACATAAAATCTCATTGCAGAATACAGTTACGCTGAAAAGAAATTAAAAAAAAAATCTCATTGCAGGTCAGCATTAACAAATGAATACTTGGGAAATGTATTTTGATGGTGGAGAAAACTTTGAACTCTAATTAAACAAGATTTTTAAAAATTCTGTTCTCATGAACAGAACTGTCTTACAAAAAGTTGTATTCGATTATTAATAGTATATTTGCAATTTTATGAATAAAATTTTGTG
This sequence comes from Mustela nigripes, assembly GCF_022355385.1. Lineage (NCBI taxonomy): Eukaryota > Metazoa > Chordata > Mammalia > Carnivora > Mustelidae > Mustela > Mustela nigripes. Next base: position 47,343,274 of record NC_081561.1, on the reverse strand, counting down.
AAAACTTTTCTTTTTTGCTATATAAGAATTACATAATATCCTCAATTTTGCCTCTTGACCTACAAAGCCTAAAATGTTTACTATGTGACCCTTTATAGAAAAATGTTTGCTGGGGTGCCTGAGTGGCTCAGTGGGTTAAAGCCTCTGCTTTCGGCTCAGGTAATTATCCCAGCGTCCAGGGATCAAGCCCCGCATCGAGTCCCGCATCGAGCCCCAAATCGGGCTCTCTGCTCAACAGGGAGCCTGCTTTCCTTCCTCTCTCTCTCTGCCTGCCTCTCTGCCTACTTGTGATCTCTGTCAAATAAATAAATAAATAAATAAATAAATAAATAAATAAATAAATTTTTTTTTAAAGAAGAATGTTTGTTGACCTTGCTCTGGGTAGATGGATTAATGATATTGGCTAAGAGTGGAGTTTTTAATCTATAGAATGCAGAGAGGCGGGCAGAGAGAGAGAGGAGGAAGCAGGCTTCCTGCTGAGGAGAAAGCCTGATGCAGGACCTGATTCGGGGCTCAATCCTGGGATTGACCCTGGGATCATGACCTGAGCCGAAGGCAGAGGCTTCTGCTTCTGCCTTCTGAGGAAGGTACCTGGGTGCCTACTGAGCCACCCAGGTGCCCCTAGAATGCTTTTAATTATATATCCCTGATTTAGGATTTTTTATAGTAAACATACCCAGAACCTCTGGGTTTATAACCTTGAAAAGGTCATGTAAGCTATACAACTCTGAGGTATAAATGGAGATATAAAATGGAGATGTGTTACAACTTAAACACTCCCCACTATGTGAGGTGACCCTCATCATTTAAAGGCTTCACTTATTCTAGACCACAGAGTACCTATGTGATCTGAAAAGGAAGGACCTACAAAACCAGTAGGATGCCCTAGACCTCTCTCTACTTGACCTGTGCCTCTCGATTGCCTTATCATTAAAATTATTAATAAAGCTTGATGCTAGATAAAACCCCTTATGTTGTGAGTCAGATATGATTCACAATTCAGTTCAATTCCATGTGTGAGTTCAAATATTATTCATATATGTGAAAATCCAAAGTAAGCTTTCAGACTCACAACAAACAATTTTGGCAAGACAATACCAAATTATTTCATGCTTGGAGTAAAGAATGGTGAATTTCTCTTAAAGTAGGTAAAAGTGCCATATTTTCTAAAAGAATTATTTGGTATATTTTGGTAAGGAACTATGTTACCTTCTGCTCAACAGTCTAGATATTTCTTAAAGTCCCTTTAAGTTCAGCCCCTTTCTGTGTTTAAAGTTTTATTATTTACAATTAATATCTTTTCATAGATACAAACCAATATATGTGAGTAATAAGGATATTAAGACCAAATGTACTATATCATCTGTGAATAGCAAAAATTAAATTTGGTCACTTCATCCTTACCTAATTTCAAAACCTGAGAAGTAGATAATAATTATTATCTACTTAATAGTTAAAGGATAATAATTATTATCCTTTAAAATTTTTTATGAACTGTATCTTTGCCTTTGAGATATATTTTTCTTTCATTCTTTATGGCAAATTCTTAAATTTACACCAAGAAAAGTCTTCCACCTCAAAACTGGAGAGTTTTCAGAAAAAAGCAAAACAAACTTATAAGCAATTCTTATTGCTTATTAATCCCCCCTGGAACATTTTGATCCTAATGAGATATACTAGTATTAATGCCTTTTATAACTTTGATCCTGTGAAATACTACCTGCATAAATTTATAATGTTTCTATGTTGATATTTAGACTGCTTATAACTGACTGTCAAGAAAAAACTTATAAAGATGAAAGTTTTTTTCACACTATTTCATTTTATAAGTGACAATTCACTGCATATCAGTCACATCCTAGAAACAAGACATCCTCATGATGACGATGAAATTGGAAGATTTTGAATCAAATGAAAATTGCAAAATTTGTCAGCAGGAGAAAGATAAGAAACATTTAGTAAAAGTATTTTACTTGAGTGGCTACTGTAATTATGAATCATCTGCTTGTATATACATTACGTATCCTTTTTTTGTTTTGTTTTTAAGGAAAAACATTAATTTGGGGACTACGTCAAGAATAGTATCATCTACATGGGCATTCCCTCTTCCTACGATTTCAGAAAATCTTTGAGAACTATTTGAGAAAATGCAGAAGATCTTGCAAACAGATGACATTACCAATACCCAAGCTCTTAGAAAAGGGAAAAGGAAAAGGACAGAGACAATGGACTCAGAGAATGCAAATAGTGACATGGATAAAGGACAGGTTGGTGTTCTGTTACCTCAGTATAACTTTATTATCTAGCTTCAGCATAATTCCATAGTGCTTTTCATAATTTTTTACTTCAGTACTTTCTCTTCTTCTATTAACTCATTGTTCCCTTTAATTCTTTGTTCAACCAAGGGAATAAAAATTTCATATTCTCTTTGTAATGTTGAACAAGTTGAGTTAGAAACATACTCAAAAGACATTTTACCTGCTTCTATTTAAGTATGACCAATTATGCCATTGTTCAAACTTTCACTCATATTCTGGGAAATGAAAGAGAGGAAACTGTCAGAAACTATTTTTCCTCTCAAAAAGTACTAAAGAAATTGAAATATCTATGTCTTCTTTAATATTTACTGTTTCTCTTCTTTTATAACTCCGGTTTGTGGCCCATGTTCATCACTGGTTTGATGTGGGCTCCTTTCTTTTTTTATTTATTTATTCCTTTATAAGCTGAATTCCCCACTCGCATTGTCCTCTTATACTTTGGACAACCCAATAATGTGTGTATCTTTTTTCATTTTATGTGTGTGTCTTTGCAGTACATATATTTGTGTATGTCTTTGTAATACATGTAGTTTGTTATGTGCATGTATTCTTATTTAATTTTTTAATACATACTATACATTCTCATAGTTTAAAATATTTTTTAATCTTCTGGGGATGGTGTTTAGAGGAATTCAGGATGGTCTGGCATTTGACACACTATTATAAGGTACTGTAAAATATAGCCCCTAGCAAAACTAGGCAGTCCCAAAACTATGGTAATGGAGCTGTTTACCTTTATACCAAGAAGATTGGGAAACTGGCAAAATTTGTGGTGGAATGTTCTCGGTTCATCTTTAAGGAGTTTATGCTACGAGACGTAAAGTTCTTACGAGGATCTAGGGGTGCCTGGGTGGCTCAGTTGGTTAAACTTCTGACTCTTGATTTCAGCTTAGGTCATGATCTCAGAGTCCTGAGATTGAGCCTGAGTTGGGCTTCTCCTTTAGTGAGGAGACTTCTTGAGATTCTTTCTCTCCATCTCCCCCCACCCTCCCACATAAGAGCACATGCTTTCTCTCTCAAATAAATCTTTAAAGTTCTTACAAGGTCTTTTTAAAATTTAAAAACATGTCAGCAGGATCCATGATGGTTCCACATGTGCTAAATGTGTGCCTGACAGGATTAAGTGCGCTTTCTTTATTAAGCAGAAAATTATTGTGAAAGTGTTGAAGGCACAAGAAAGCCAAATTAAAGAAATAAAAATAAAGCTTTTCTGAGTTTAAAAAATCAGAAGGCATGTATTTTAATATATATAAATATGTATTTTAAGGTAAATGGTGAAAATTCTCACTCACTTCCCTGTCTCCCATCCACCCTGTTCCCCCCTCCCACCTACACTATAGGTAACCACATTTATTGCTTTCTTTGTTAATCCTTCCAGTGTTTCTTTGTTCAAATAAAACAAATATAAAAATATTTTGTCCCCTCTTTTGCACAAAAAAGTAACTTATCAGATATGCTGCTTTGTACTTTGCTTTTTTACTTAATATTTTTTTAAGATCTATCACTAGTGTATAAAGAACTTTCTCTTTTTTATAGCTCCATATTATTCCACTGTGTCTATGTACCAGTCTTTATTTAGCCAGTATCCTATGATGGATATGGCTTGCTTCCAACCTTTTCGTTCTTACCAATCACACATTGTACATCTTTACAAGTTGCATTGTACAACTTTATGGATAGATCATTTAGTACATCATTTAGTAGTACATTGGTATCATGATATATACCTCAATCTGTTTCTGATTTTTCCATCAGCACTGATTTTACTACGGCAGCTCCACAATGTTGAGGATCTCTCTTATCTTGCTGGTCTACCTTACTTAACATGCAACACCTATCTCTGGGTCTAAACTGACTACTCAAGGGGCATCTGGTGGCTCAGTCAGTTAAGCATCTGCCTTCAGCTCAGGTCATGATCCCAAAGTCCTGGGTTTGAGACTTGTGTCAGGCTCCCTCTGTAGGGAGTCTGCTTCTCCCTCTCCCTCTATTCCTCTCCCTTGTTCATGTTCTCTCTCTTTTTCTCTCTTTCTCTCTCAAATAAATAAGTAAAATCTTTTTTTAAGTCCTTTTATATTCAAAGTAATTATTTGTAGATATGTATTTATTGTCATTTTGTTATTTGTTTTGTGGTTATTTCTATAGGTTTTCTCTGATCCTTTCTTCTCTTGCTCTCTTTCATGGTTTTTGACCTGATACCCAGTTTTTGACTTGTGGTTACCATTAGGTTTGCATAAAATAGTTTCTGCATAGAACAGTCTATATTAGGTTGATGATTGCTTAATTTTGAAACCATCCTTTACACTTCTCCTCATATTTTAGGTATATAATGCCATATTCTACATCCTTTCATTATATGAATCACTTTTTCTGGTTTTTACAAAAGTACTTACTTATATTGCTTTTGTATTTTTTTACTTTTCATACTCTCATTTGTGGTCTTTCCTCTTCATTCAAAGAGTCTCCTTTAATATTTCTTGTAGGGCTGCATTAGTGGTGATGAGTTACTTTATTTTTTTTTTTTTATGAAAAACTCTTTATCTCTCCTTCTATTCTGTGTAATAGCCTTGGTGGATAGAGTATTCTTGGCTGCAGATTTTTTCCTTTCAACACTTCGAATATGTCATGCCACTCCCTCCTGGCCCACAAAGTTTCTGCTGAAAAATCCACTGAAAACCTTATGGAGTTTACTTTGTATGTAACTAACTTTTATTCTCTTGTTATTTTGAAATATTTTTCTTTATCATTACTTTTTACCATTTTAATTACTATGTGTCTTGGTGCAGACCTCCTTGGGTTGAATTAGGGGAGGGGGGCTCTCTCTGTGCCTCTTTCCCCCAGATACCTATTTCCTTCCCCAGATTAGGGAAGCTTTAAGCTATTATTTCTTCTTATAAATATTCTGCCCCCTTTTCTCTCTCTTCTTCTGAGATCCTTATAATGAGAATGTTATTATGCTTGATGGAGTCATCGATTTCCCTAAGATTATCTCAATTTGCATAATTTTCTTTCCTCTCCTTTGCTCAGCTTGGTTACTTTCCATTACTCTATCTTCCATGTCATTAATTAATTCTTCTGCTTCATCTAGTCTGCTATTTATTCCATCAAGTATACTTTTTAAAAGATTTTTTGTTTGAGAGAGAGGGAGAAAGAACTCATGAGCAGAGGGAGGGACAGAAGAAGAGAGAAAAGCAGACTCCCTGCTGAACAGGAAGTCCAAGGTGGGGCTTGATCCAGGACCCTGGCATTATGACCTGAGCTGAAGGCAGACACCTAACCAACTGAGCCACCCAGATGCCCCAACCATCAAGTGTATTTTGAATTTCATTTATTGTGTTATCTCTGATTGGTTCTTTTTTTATCTCTGTGTTAAAGGTCTCACTGATGTCCTCCACTCTTTTCTCAAGTCCAGTGAGTATCTTTATGATCATTACTTTAAACTATCAGGCATATTACTTATATCTGTTTTGCTTAGATCTCTTGCTATGATTAGGTCCTGTTCTTTCATTTGGGACATATTCATCTGTCTCTTCATTTTGTCTAACTCTCTGTGTCTGTTTCTCAGTGTTAGGAAAGTCAGCTACTTCTTTTGCTTTTAACAATAATAGCCTTATGAAGAAGAGGTCCTGTAGTGCCCTGCTGTGCAGTGTTCCCTGTTCCCCAGGGCCTAGCAATTCAGGGAGTATCTCTTATATGTGTTGCTTGTGCTCTGCTGTTAAGTCGCATTTCAGGGAGTATCTCTTATATGTGTTCCTTGTGCTCTGCTGTTAAGTCTTGGCCTCTTCTTCCTTCAGTGCAGTTGTCTGAAGAGGCTCTCTGCCAGCAAGAGTCAGGACCACTGCCATCTTCTATAAGGTTCTGGCATTGTGTGGACTCACTGTTCTCACACTAAACTATTTCTATTTCACCAGTTTCCCCAGCACTCACCTGTCTCCTGACCAGGACAGAGAGACAATTTGGATTCTCTAGCTGCTTTTCAAGAACTCTGGGGAGTCTGACTGTTTTCTCTTATCCAGCTGTCTAGATACTTATTTTTGGCCATTTCTAATTTATGATCCAGAGAGGCACCATTAACACCCTAGGGTTAATGATGGACATGGGGACTCTTTTTAGGGAGTTGTTTTGTTTTAAACATTTTACTTATTTATTTGTCAAAGAGAGAGAAAGAGAGCAAGCACCAGCAGGGGGAGCAGCAGGCAAAGGGAGAAGCAGGCTCCCTACTGAGCAAGGAGCCCAATGTACTTGATCCCAGGACCCTGGGATCATGACCTGAGCTGAAGGTAGACACTTAACCAACTGAGCCACCCAGGTGTCCCTCTTTACAGAGTTTTTAATAAACTGAGGAGCAGGAGCCAACCCTGTTATTCTAGGATTGCTCCTCATTTATCTGGATATTTCTATCATATACCCTTATTCTTGTGACCCATCTCTCCTCCCCCCAAACAGTGGGGTCAGGAAGAGCAAAGACACTTGAATCTGATTTCCTGCCATCCCAGCTCCTTTTTTTCCAGGCTTCTCCTGGCACCAGAATGTCTCTTCCCTTCCTGTGCAACATTAAACATTATGTCATACCTTTATCTCTTCTACTCTAAAGTTTATTTATACTCCAGGATTGACTGAGTGGTTCAGTCAGTTAAGCATCTGCCTGTGGCTTGGGTCATGATCTCCAGGTCCTGGAATCAAGTCCCATATCGGGAATCCCTGCTCAGCAGGGAGTCTGCTTCTCCTACTCCCTTTGTCCCTCCCCCACCACACTGGAGCTCCCTCTCTCTCAAATGAATACATAAAATATTTTTAAATAAATAAATAAAATAAAAATTAAAAAACTTTTATACTCCAGCCTTTTGGCTCTTTATAAATTCCATTCTATACTCCAATTTTCCATATAAATAGAAAGATAGATAGATACACAAGATTAATAATTTGAATAAATCCTTTCCTGGATCAATACAGCCTAGGTCTTGCAACCCAAGTACATATGTTTTCAGACTTTTGTCTTACTATTGACCTTAAAAATTACTTCTAAAACTAAAAGGAAAGCAGGAATGCTTTGTCCTAAGTGAATCTTCTTTCTCTTTTCTCTGATGCAATAAGCCCCCAAATTTCTCAGTCTCAACAGAGAGGCTGTGAGTGAAAAGTTAGGGGAGAAATAGAGGGTGAAGATGAGTTACAAAGATCTGAATAGCTGTCTGGTTGATTCTTCTCTGTTATACAATTTTTCTACTTTATATTCTTCACTGAAGTTAGACAGAATCCTGATTTCTGCTATGTGACAGATGTGTGCATGAAACTTTGATGTCTTCCCTTTTCTGAGCTCCCCTGCAGGGGGGAGACAAAGCTGAGGCTAGTTCACTAGGTAGGACAACTCTTCATCTGGAGCAAGAAATGCCTGGGAGATGAGGGTTTTGTAGGTCTGATTAAGTCCCTTCAGCATATAGAACATGGGATAAACCATTAAAGTCACTTTGAACCTTCTTTTGTTGTACCTGCTTTGTATTTTAGAGAGACCCATATTCAGGAAATGCTTTTCTACCTGGTGAGAGCTCCAGTGAAGATGAAGAGCCTTTAGCAGAACTATCAAAGGAGGAATTGTGCATGAAAATAAAAAGTCTGAAACAAAAACTAACAAACACCCGGAAAGAAAACAGCCGACTTCGACAGTCTTTGGTCATGCTTCAAGGTAAACTTTGATAAAATTGATATTTTTAGATAAAAGTAAAAATATATGATGAATGAAAGTTACTGCAAATCAGCTGTCAAGAGTGAAAAACCAAATCAGTGCTTCAGAGAAAAAAAATCAAAAATCACATTTTAAGAAAATCTATGATTATATAATTTAACACAGAAGCACTCATCTTTAAGCCCTTAGTTTATGACTTAGGGAATTTTAGATTATTCCTACAAAATATCAAATGTTGTATTCATTTAATAATATTCAATGGCTATTTATTGAGCATTTAATAGGGGTTACTCACTGTGGTAGGCCCCAGAGAGAAAAGGTTAGTAAGACAGAACAAATAAGTTATCATGTTCATAATGTGCTTATCTTATTCCCCTCTGCTAAGGAAAGTACTAGAAAATGGGACCTATTATGAGACATTATAGAACCACTGGAAATAAAGATCCTGTACACTGAAGTATAGTTTTGGAGTTGGGAAAAGTAGTCTGGGAAAATAGTCACATTCCACTGAAGACTAATAAAGGAGAAAGATCAATTTATGCAAATTAAAAACCACTTGGTATAATGTCTTTTTTAGGATCCTATATTGTATTTAAGTGTTTAGTTTTCAAAAATTATGTTTTCCATTTGCAGTTAAGCATCATGCACTATTTTGTGCTGCTGAATATTTGGCAATCATGTCTTGTGTTGGGCAATATTCTGTTGTAAAACAGTAAATACACAGACCATTTTGAAAATAAATCCCTCTGGCTGCTATGTACAAATGAGTACAAATAACACAAGAAAGAAATCAGGGAAGGGCCACTCTCCAACAGTATTGCAGTCATCCAGACTAACATGATGGCACCCTAGCCCAGAACAATGGTTATTGAAGTAAAGAGGACAGTTCCACATAATTATGGAGGCAGAACTGATAGGAGATAGATAGAACATGGTGATGAGCTAGATTTTCATTTTGTGGTAATGACTCATATACTTTCCTAATAATATTTATTACAGTGAAGACTTCATAGTTTTAAGTAGAAGCAGTTACAGCTAAAACATATTTATTCCAACACCAAACCATTATGTCTTTATTTTTTTCTACTTTAAATATTGAATTTTTATAACCAATGTTTTGCCTTTTTTTTTTTTTCTGGTGAGGTTTTTGTGATTTCAAACAACAGATCATTCTCATTTTCATATAATCTGTTCCAGGACTTAGAGTAAGATGAAAAGCTAGTTTATAAAGTTAGTATAAATTGCTGGCTAAAAGTATTGATTTTTGAGTTGCAGGCCTTGGTTTGAATCCCAACTCTGCTTACTGGCTATACAACTGGTGCCATGTATACCTGCTTTGTATTTTACTGGGCCCCCAGCTCCAACTTCAAAATGGGAGGGGGGGAGGTGGCGGGGATAACCTATCATGTCCTTGCTGCTGTGATGATTAGAAGAGATCATTGGAAGAAATGCTTCACCCAAAGCACATGACAGGTGTTCAGTAATGGTATTTATTATTGTTACTGTCTCTGCTTTTATCAACACCAGAACCTGACACATAGAAGCCCCAAAAGAAAATTATTACACCAATTTTTGTTATACATTTAGATGATAAAATTCTAAGTGTGAGTAGCAAATGAGTTTCAATAGTATGTGAAAAGAATCACTATGACAAGCTTCTTCTCCCTCCCACACTCCCAGTTGCCATTTCATTTTTTCTCTCTGCCAACTTCTTACACCTCCTCCCATATCCTCGCTCTCAGTTGATGACTTTGCTTCTGACTTCATTGAGAAATTGAAGGATATGAAGTAGACTGCCGTCTCCTTGCACCCATGCTTTTTTTTTTTTTTTTTTTTGTATTTTTGTTTTTAAAGTAAGCTCTATGCCAAACTTAGGGCTTGAACTCACTACCTCAAGATGAAGAACTGCATGCTCTACCAACTGAACCAGCCAAGTGCCCTATCCCTGCACCTATGCCTTATGCTTCACTCTCTCCTGTCACTCATGATGACCTACTCTCTTGTCTAGCCAAAAACAGTTATCTCCACCTATGCGTCAGATGCCATCCTCTTTCACCTAAGGACTTAGCTCCAGAGCTTCTCCTGGCTCTCCAACACAAGATAAAATTTTCCTTCTCTAATGAATCATTCCCCTTAGCACCAGACTTACCATTATTTAAAAAACAAAACCAAACCCCTTCCAAGCTATTTGCTTCTCCACCTTCCACCCTATTTCTTTCCTCCCCTTTATAGGAAAAACTCCCTAAATGATCTTATGCTACACACTGTGTTCAATTTTTCCCCTTCTACCCTCTCTGGATCTACTTCAATTAGTTCCTTATTGTTCTATTATAATTTCTTTCTCTCGTTCACTATAACTCCCATATATAAGTTTACTGGTAACAAAATACTACAAATTGCATAACTTAAACAACAGAACTGTGCTGTCTGCCACTTCTGGAGGCTAACATTCCAAAATTAAAGTGTCAGCAGGATCACAATCCCGCTAAAGGCACCAGGGAAGCCCTCTCTCCCAGCTTCTGGTTGTTCCTTGACTTGAGGCCATGTAATGCCAGGCTTCCTGTGGTGTTCTCCCCATATGCTTATCTCTCATCATGTCTAAATTTCCCCATTCTTATAAGGACACCAGTCATACTGGATCAGGGCCCACCTTAATGACCTCAGTTAAATTTGATGACATATATAAAGACCCTATTTCCAAATAAGTTTGCACTCTGAGGTACTAGGGGTTAGGACTCCAATTTATCTTTTTGAGGGGACACAATTCAACCCATAACATTCCATATTGCTAATCTCAAAAACCATTTTTTTTTGGAGAGAGAGAGCAGAGTAAGAGGGAGAAGCAGAGAGCTCAATGCGGGGCTCGATCCCAAGACCCTGAGATCATGACCTGAGCCCAAGGCAGATGCTTAGCCAACTGAGCCCCCCAGGTGCTCCTCAAAAGCCATTTCTTTTTTTTTTTTTTTTTTCAAAAGCCATTTCTTGATGATCATCTAATTGCCCTGTGACCAGCATTTGAGACATTTGGCTATCTCTCCTTCTCTGGAAGTTTCCTCATTTAGCTTTTAGGACACCACATTTATCAGTTTTCCTCTTACTGCTGATCTTTCTATCTAAATCCATACGGCTGATTTATTTTATCATCTTACTCTCTAAATATTTGATGATGCCCCAAGCTCAGACCTTGAACTTCTTTTCTTTCTATGTACACTCACTTCATAGGTGATCATATCTAATTACATGATGTTAAAATCCATCAATAAACTATGATTCTCCAGCCAGGACTTCACCCTTTAACTCAAACTCATTGTCCAACTGTGTACATGACATAACTGACAGGTTTCTCAGACTAACATGTGCAAACCACACTCCTGACCTGTATTTGCCTTTCTTCCTCATCTTGGTTAATGCTAACTTCATTGTTCCAATTTCTCAAATGAAAAACCAATTTCTATATTTCTTTTACATCATACACTCAGTCCATTGACAAATCTTACTGACCTTGTTTTCAAAACATTTTTGGGATACAATCCTTTTTACCATCCCTACTACTGTCACTCTAGTCCAAGCCACCATTATCTCACACATAGAATATTATGGTGGATTCCTAGCTGGTGTCACTATTTTTGATCTTGCTTTTCTCTAGTCTATTCTCAGCACAGTTGCAAGAATAATCCTGTTAAACAAAATCAGTTCATGTCACTTCTCTCTTCAGAACCCTTAAGTATATTTCCTCCTCACTCAGGAGAAAACAGAAATCATTTTTATGATCTTTAGTCCTTATGCATTCTGGCTATTTCCCTTCTACTTATTACTACTTTCCCCTCCTTCTCTGTGATCCAGCCACATTGAACTACTTGTGTTTTCTTTGAAGACATCGAACATGTTCTTACTTTAGTGTCTTTGTACTGGTCATTTCCTCAAGCTGGAATGTTCTTCCCCCAGAAGAACATTCTTCTCACTTACTCACTTCAAGACCTTACTCTAAATTCATCTTTTCCCTAAACTCCTTCCTCAATATAAAATTTCAGCCTCTCTCTCTGCAACGTATTTTATCTTCCCCTGCTTCATTTCCTCTTTGGCACTTACAAATCTCTATATAATCTATTATCTATTATATATTTAATATTCTCTACCCCCTCCATACACACACACACACACACACACACACACACAAGTGTACCTCCAGAAACCAAGTCGTAGAGTTAGCTATTGGCTGGAATTCAGGCAACAGGAACTGCCCACTACTGCTGTGGTACTCATCATGCATTTACTCATTCGGTAATATTTATAAAGTCCTCCTATATATTAGTCACTGTTCTAAGTACCTAGGAAAGTCCAGCAAATAAAACAAAGATCCTTGCTCTCATGAAACCTACATTCTACTGGAACAAGACAGTCAAAAGCTGTAATAATTAATAATTGAATAAATTATATAAAATGTTAGCTGATAGTAGTATGTAAAAAATAAAGGAAGGTAAAAGAAGATTGGGATTTGAGGGAGAGCATCAAAATACAATCTTAGGGGTACTACCTGGGTGGCTCAGTGGGTTAAAGCCTCTGCCTTCGGCTCAGGTAATAATCTCAGGGTCCTGGGATTGAGCCCTGCAGTGGGCTCTCTGCTCAGCAGGGAGTCTGCTTCCCTTCCTCTCTCTCTGCCTGCCTCTCTGCCTACTTGTGATCTCTGTCTGTCAAATAAATAAATAAAATCTTTTTTAAAAATACACAATCTTAAATACAGTCCTAAATAACATAATCAGAGAAGGCCTCCTTGTAAAGCTACAGTTGGGAAGTAGGAAGATAACAGAGAGTTGAAATTTTATGTATAATCCAAATAAGAAAGGGTCTGAGAAAAGAATGCAGAATGGTTATTTATCTTTTGCTCAGTAATGCTCTTAATAACATTTTGAACTAAGAATCAGGGCTCTTTTTCAGTTTATAAAGCCTACTGAGGAAAAATGGTAGAATATATATGCCATTTTAGACTTGCAGAAGAGCAAATGTGTGTCTGCTATACATGTATGTTTTAAGCATTTGAAACATGTCTTGTGGACCACAACTGACCAACACCATAAGATATAAAAGGAAAATAGTGATATATCTATTTTATAGAAGTTATTAAGTTGTCATTATTTTTAGAGAATGAATGTATACCTAGGAAAAAGAAAGCAACTCTCGTAAAAAATGAGATTTCAGTGAAGAATCAAAAATCAGTTAAGTTTTGCCCCAGTTTCTTTAAGTATGACATAATGTTTAAGTGAAATGTGTGTGACTCTCCCTTCTCTTCTGAAACCTTACTAAAAATAAACTTAAAGTGTGTAAAAGCACAAGGTCAGGGAAACTGTAAAGAAGACCACAGCAGCTAAAAGATGCCAGTAAAATTTTAGACACTGAAAAGCAGATGAGCGAGTAGTAACTGACTAGCTGTAAGAATCTAAAAACTCAGTGTCTGGGATGGGGTTGCGGAGTGAGTAGAGGTAGAGAAATTAAAAAGAAAGAAGCTATATCACACCAGAAAACTATAAATGGTTTAGGATTTGTACCTGTGAAAGGGATTATGATAGTGCTGGTAGTGTGAAAAACTGAAAGACCTACATAAAGACCTTTTGGGACCACAAAGTCACACATTCTCCCTATGTAGCCTGCAACTACCACCCTTCACCGCAGTAGAAGATGGAGGTTTTCTCTCAGAAGAGGTTGAACCAAAGCTATGAACTCGGGGACACCAAGCCAAGCTGAGGGAGGGTGCTTATTTAAGGAAATCCTCTAACATGGAACACAAACCAAAATGAACAAAGAGAATAATAAGATCAGAGGGAACAGAGACAACTCAGGGAGCAGTAGAAATTTGCACAAAACAAGAACAGGGTTAGTTTAAGAGAGGAATATCCAAAGAACAAGGGGGAGAAACCTAGAAATTCAATAAAATGTCTGGAAGTAAAGTTAAGAAAATCTTGTAGATATTAGAGTAAGAAGACCCAGAAAAGGAAAATAGTAAAGATTAGGTAAAATAAAGAATTAGTCCCAGAGGTTAAATGACCAAAGACAAGAGATCCTAAAAGGTATGAGAGAAGAGGGAGAAGTTATTTAATATTAATACCACAAATCTCTAGAATTGAAGGACACAATTTTTTACATTAAAAGATAACACCCAAAGCAAAAAGACTTGTCCAAGTCATAACATTGTGAAATTTCAGAACAGCAGAAGTAAAGGGAAGATTCAAAAGCTTTCAGAGGAAGTAAATACGCCCCATGCTAAGGATTGGGAATCAGAATGGCATTGGACTTTTCACCAGCAACACTGGAAGTTCCAAGAAAAATAAGCAATGCCTTCTAAATTACGAAGGGAATGTAAATCTAAACTTCTATACCTGAGTGAAATTATCAACCAAGTGGTAGGGCTGGTAATACTTTCATACAACATCTCACTAATGCACTTCCTATTTCTTTTTCAAAGGCTAAGGGAGGAAAAACTCCTCCCAAATGAGAGAGTAAATCTAGAAAAATAAAAAAAAACATGACATCCAGGGAATAGGTGGTCCAATTCAGGAGAGAGGCAAGGAGGAGTCATTGAAGGATAGTGAAGGGAAACTCCAAGGTGAAAAGTATACAGTCGCCTAGAAGCAGCTAGCCCAGACTGTGGAGGCATATGCAGGGCTCCAGAGGAGACAGCTCCAAGAAATATATGAAATTGGCATTTGACATGATATATCCAAATATCTAAAGAGATTTACATAGGAAGTTTAGAGATGTATAGAAGTTTAGGGTGAGAGAAATAGTGTAAAAAACAATAATAATAAGGTAATTATTAACTCTAGGCGGGGGGGATCATGTTTTAAAGAAAAAGAAATGTGAATAATGTTTACATCACTATAATAACGAAAGCACAATATTTATTGAACAATTGTGTTACCACTATTCTGAGAAGAGTGTGTGTATGTTTGCGTGTGAGTAGCAGGTATGTGTATTTCTGCGTGGCTGGGAGAGGAGTTGAAAGAGAACAATATTGCCATATTACATAGTTGAAAATCATTAAGCAGCGGTGCCTAACTTGCTCAGTCATAGAGAATGTCACTCTTGATCTCAGAGTGGTGAGTTCAAGCCCCACGTTGCATGTAGAACTTACTTTAAAAAAAAAAAAAAGAAAATAGAAAATCAGTAAATAATTATATGGATCTGAAAAATCAATAAATAGTTGTATATGCACATTATTATTTAAGAGTATGAAAGTAAGTACCAAAAGAAATAGTTAAATGATTTGGGATTGGTGATCTCTAAGAGCGATAATCAGGAGTGGTGAGTGATAAGGCAGAAGACTACTGTTATTCATTATAAGCCTTATTTTATTTCAAAACTGATGAAAGTATATAATACATGCCCCCAAATCTAGCAGCTACTATTTTTTTAAATCAGTAATTTCTTTATAGTACAGAAATTTCCAGTTATTTTCTTAGGGGAAAAAAAAAAAGAATCCAGTCACATTAATTACAAACAACTATAAAATAGCTACTAGTAACCTAAATAAGACACATATGTAGTCAATGAAGAAATATAAAAAACTCAGCGAAGAAATATAAATTAATGGAGAGACTTGTCACATTCATTGATGAAAGGAGAAGATGCCAATTCATCCCCAAATAACTAATACTTTCAGTGGGATTCCAATAAAAATACTAATGATTTTTGTTTTGCTTTGTTTTTGGAAATTTGACAATGATCATTATAAAGCTAACCTGAAAAAGTAGGCAAAATCAATTAGGAATCTTCTGAAAAAAGAATATGAGGGTATAATCTGTCAACATAAATCATATAAATTTCAAATGACTAAAAATAAGTTATTTTGGGGCACCCGGATGGCTCAGTGGGTTGAGCCTCTGCCTTTGGCTCAGGTCATGATCTTGGGGTCCTGGGATCAAGCCCCACGACAGGCTCTCTGCTCAGCGGGGAACTTGCTTCCCTCTCTCTCTCGGTCTGCCTCTCTGCCTGCTTGTGATCTCTGTCTGTCAAATAAATAAATAAAATCTTTTAAAAATAAAAGTTACTAGTGCAAGATCAGCAATGGTGATTTGGAACAGAATGCAGATCCCTCAGTCAGAACCTCATATATGACAGAGAAACTATCCTACAAACGCTATGGCATAGAGGTAAATAGTACAGATTTAGAGGGGCCAAACCACCTGGGTTCAAATCCTGACTGCCACCTACTGTCTGTGTTACCATGTGAAAGTTGTTCAACCACTCTGTGCCTCAGTTTCCTCATCTCAAAACTGGAAATAATGACAGTGCTTGCCTGGGTGACATGTAAAGCATTCAGAACAGAACCTGGCAATAGCAGGTGCCATGTAATTTCCTTGCTGTTAATGTTGTTCGGTATCATAAGTCGTCAGGCCCAACTTCATGGATCCGTGCCCTAAGCAGGCAGTCAGAGCCCTGCTCTTAGAAAGGCCCCACATACTAGTTAAAGGCTTTACTGTCACCATATTAAGGTTATTAAGAAGTTTTGAACAAAGAGCACTGCGTTTTCATATTTGCAATGAGCCTGGCATTTCATGTAGCAAGTCCTACAAGTTAATCAGGAAAAGGATAAATTATTCAGCAAATGGCTCTGGGGAAACTGATATTGCAGTGTGTGTTGGGGATGGGGGATCCAAGTTCAAGTTAAGTTCTCATTCCACTCCATGTGGCACACTAAAAACCATAACTATACAATTGTTTATCTTTTTTAAAGATTTTATTTGTTTATTTGACAGAGAGAGAGATTACTAGTAGGCAGAGAGGGAGAGAGAGGGGGAAGCAGGCTCCCTGCTGAGCAGAGACCCCCCCCCAACAATGTGCTCGATCCCAGGACCCCGAGATCGTGACCCAAGCCGAAGGCAGAGGCTCAACCCACTGAGCCACCCAGGTGCCCCATAACTATACAATTTAAATAAAAAACCTATGTTCTGAATTTTGAGTGGGAAGTACTGGTTTAAATACATGATGAAATTTATCTTTATCTTTTTTTAAATTAAATTTATTTATTTTCAGCATAACAGCATTCATTATTTTTTTCACCACACCCAGTGCTCCATGCAATCCGTGCCCTCTATAATACCCACCACCTGGTACCCCAACCTCCCACCTCCCCGCCACTTCAAACCCCTCAGATTGTTTTTCAGAGTCCATAGTCTCTCATGATTCACCTCCCCTTCCAATTTCCCCCAACTCCCTTCTCCTCTCTAACTCCCCATGTCCTCCATGCTATTTGTTATGCTCCACAAATAAGTGAAACCATATGATAATTGACTCTCTCTGCTTGACTTATTTCACTCAGCATAATCTCTTCCAGTCCCGTCCATGTTGCTACAAAAGTTGGATATTCATGCTTTCTGATGGAGGCATAATACTCTATAGTGTATATGGACCACATCTTCCTTATCCATTCGCCCGTTGAAGGGCATCTTGGTTCTTTCCATAGTTTGGCGACCGTGGCCATTGCTGCTATAAACATTGGGGTACAGATGGCCCTTCTTTTCACTACATCTGTATCTTTGGGGTAAATACCCAGGAGTGCAATGGCAGGGTCATAGGGAAGTTCTATTTTTAATTTCTTGAGGAATCTCCACACTGTTCTCCAAAGAGGCTGCACCAACTTGCATTCCCACCAACAGTGTAAGAGGGTTCCCCTTTCTCCACATCCCCTCCAACACATGTTGTTAACTGTCTTGTTAATTTTGGCCATTCTAACTGGTGTAAGGTGATATCTCAATGTGGTTTTAATTTGAATCTCCCTGAGGGCTAGTGATGATGAACATTTTTTCCTGTGTCTGATAGCCATTTGTATGTCTTCATTGGAGAAGTCTCTGTTCATATCTTCTGCCCATTTTTTATATGATTGCCTGTTTTGTGTGTGTTAAGGAAATTTATCTTTAAAAATTAATAATATATATTTTCTAATACTCTTCACTGAATAGGCCTAAAAGCAAGAGCTCAATAGCAAAGAATACTTTTAGCTCCTGGATTTGGTCATATAACACTTTTCACTAAAAGGAGCTAGGGTTCCTTGGAGAAATGGTTGAATCCAGAATTTGCACAGGAAATGTGTGAGATGAGCCTTTTTGGGAGCCTAGAATAGGAAATCCAAATGAGAAACTTGTCATAGCAGAAAGTAAGGCAGTTAACAAAGACTATATAGACGTGCCAGTTAGAAGAGGTTCCTAGGGTGCCTGGGTGGCTCAGTGGGTTAAAGCCTATGCTTTTGGCTCAGGTCATGATCCCAGGGTCCTGGGATAGAGCCCTGCATTGGGCTCTCTGCTCAGCAGGGAGTCTGCTTCCTCCTCTCTCTCTG
>NC_081561.1:47222296-47324852 GCF_022355385.1 Mustela nigripes | reverse complement strand
TCTGCCTTCAGCTCCGGTCATGATCCCAGGGTCCTGGGATAGAGCCCTGCATTGGGCTCTCTGCTCAGCAGGGAGTCTGCTTCCTCCTCTCTCTCTGCCTGCCTCTCTGCCTACTTGTGATCTCTGTCTGTCAAATAAATAAATGAAATCTTTAAAAAAAAAAAAAAAAAAGAAGAAGAAGAAAAAGAGGTTCCCAATGGCCAAAGATGAGACATTTTGAGGATCAACAGTAAGGACGACCACGGCAGGTTATCATGTATATTTCAATGCATGAGTTCATAATGGTATTCAAAAAAGAAAAAAAGCTTAAAAAAAAAAAAAAAAGAAAAAACTTAATGGTCATCTGAAAACTGGTAAATACAGATAATAAAACAAGCATTTACCCTGCCATTATTATAGGAAATAAACCTAAGTGTAACCAAATAGTTGATGGGAGGAAGTTTCCCTTTGTACAAGAATTCTAGCTAATAAATGAAAAAGAAAAGTACTAGAATATCACAATTTTGCAACTCCTTATGATGTAATGAATCTAAGGGGTGATCATCAGTAACGACTAATATCACAAAAAAAGCTAACCATGCATTCAATTCTATCCGATAGAATTTTAAAATCCTACCCAAATCTAATCAAGACTTTAGATCTGATTACCAATTTAGAGCTAATTTAAGGAACAGAATAATATGTTAAACAGTATGTCATCGATACAATCAGCAAAATCCCACTGTGGGAAACCATGTAAAACAAATAATCCAGTTTTTTCAATTAATAAATTCCAAGGAAAAAACTAGGAAAGAGAGAGAAAAAATACCTATAGTTTATAAAAGAGATAGTAACTACTCATAATATGTGGACCTTATTTGGATCCTGATTCAAATAAAGTAAAAACAACAACAATGAGAAAGTCAGAGAAATTTGGACATTTACTAGGTTTTTTTATGGAACACTGAAAAAATAAATTAAATTAAATTTTTTAAAAAAGAGTTGGAGGGGCGCCTGGGTTTGCTCCTCCTTCTCCCTCTGCCTGCTGCTCTGCCTGCGTGTAGTCTTTCTGTCAAATAAATAAATAAAATCTTAAAAAAAAAAAAAAAAGAGTTGGAGTCCTATGTTAGGTGTAGAGATTACTTCATTAAAAACTTAAAATAGCTGTACCATTAAAAAAATAAAAATATTTAAGAACTACTGATGCGTATCTCTGGTTGTCACAATGGTGTTTTGCTTGTATTTTTTTAATTTCTTACCTTTAAAGATACATATAGAAATATTTACAGATAAAATGAGATGCTACCTGTGATTTGTTTGAAGTATTCCTGGGTTGGGGAGAAAATGGACGGAAGTATCAAAGGAACAAGACTGGTTGTGAGTGGAAACTGGGGGCTGGAAATACGGCGTTTTCAATTTTTGTTTGTAAATTAAAAGTATCCCTTGGAAGTTAAAAAAAATTGTATCCAGGCAGAAAAAAAAAAGAAGCTCACTTGTAAAAAGATATTTGAACTATACAAAATATATGACTGAGTATTTTACTGCTTTGAATGCTGAGTGGCTTTCTAACCATAAAATAGATGAATTATACAGTAAAGAAAATACTGCTACTTTAAAATAAAAATTAAAAATTTGTGTATGCTTTCAAAAAATCATGAAATAAAATAAAAACTCTGGATGATAATACTTGGAACTTACAGCAAATAAAAGTTTAAAATATTTAATATATAAGGAAATAAGAGTAGCTAACACACTATGCACACTTATAAGAATTTTACAAAAACTGTCTAAGTTATTAAAAATAGAAAAAATAGGGATGCCTGGGTGGCTCAGTCATTAAGCCTCTGCCTTTGGCTCTGGTCATGATCCCGGAGTCCTCAGATCGAGTTCCATGTCAGGCTCCCTGCTCGGTAGAAAGCCTGCTGCTCCCTCTCCCACTCCCCCTGCTTGTGTTCCTTCTCTTGCTGTCTTTCTCTCTGTCAAATAATAAATAAAATCTTTTGAAAAAATACTAAGGGCACCTGGCTGGCAGTTGGTGGACCATGCAACTATTGACCGCCGGGTCATAAGTCTGAGACCCACATTGGGTGCAGAGATTACTTTAAAAAACAAACAAACAAAAAACCCTACTAATATTCTGTAGCCTAATACCTAATTCACAGAAGCCCAAATAGTCAATAAGTATGTATTTAACTTCACAATAATAAAATAATTGCAAATTAAATTTTACTAAGATTTCAACTTATCAAAATAGTGAAGATTATTGTTAATGACTAACACCTGTTGTTGATGGTGTAGCCAAATGGTCGACTTTTTACATAGCTGGTGGTCATGTAAATTGGAAGAATCTTTCTGGAGAGCAATTGGGCAGTATTAGTTGAGGTCAGAAAACATTTATACCTTTGACCCTATTGTTTTGCTTTCAGGAATTTGTAGCGTTATTGCTATCAGAGATACATGCAGAGATGTATGTGCTAGGCAGTTCACAAGTTTTGTTTGTAATAAAGAAAAGTTGGAAGCAGGGAGTTTTGGTGGCACAGTTAGTTAAAGGACCCACTCTTGGTTCTGGCTTATGATCTCAGGGTCTATGGATGGAGCCCTAAGTGGGGGCTCTGTGCTCAGCACAAAGTTTGCTTAAAATTCTCTTGGAAAAAAAAAAAATTCTCTCAGTCTCCCTCCTCCCTCTGCCTCTCCCTCCTCTGCTCTCTCTCCCTCCCTCTCTCAAAGAAAGAAAGAAAGAAAAATTGGAAGCAGCCAAAATCTGGAAAAAAAAAAAAAGAGAGAACATTTAAATAAATTATACAATAGCAATACCTTAGAATAGTAGGGAACCATTAAAGTCATGTTGTCAAGTGGAAAATAACCGATCGACAGGTAAATGAAACTTTAATTGTTGAGTATCCATATAATGAAATATTAGTCAGCAATAAAAAGGAATAAATAACAGAAATATACAACATGAATAAATCTCAAAACATTACGCAGAGCAAAAGAAAAGTTAAACCAAAAAAAAAACCCAGAATATACCATTTGAAACCATTTATATGTAATTCTAGAACAGGTAAAACTTACCTCTGGCAAGGAAGTTGGATAAATGGTTGCCTCTAAAGTGAGCCCTGGGATTGACTTAGAAGGGACATGAGGCAACTTTCTGGGAAGATGGAGATGTTCTGTATCTTGTTGGTATGCATTAACTGGGTATATCATTTTGTCGAACTCATCTCCCTTTAGCTACTGATTTTAGCTCTCAAATCAAATATTAATCCAAAGATTGTAGCTTAATAATATGCTAAAGAAAAAGGTTTCAGTCTTTTTACTTCTCCAGCAGCCAATACCCTCAACGATAGAGTCAGGAGTTGAATCAGGGAGGGTTCAAAGTGCCTTCCACCCACCCAAAAAATGTTATTTGTCCTTAGGAAACAATTAGATATAACCATAACTAGAGAAGACCATTTTACATGGAGACATGAACCTTTGAATGTGTGAGTTTCCACTTAAAAAGGAACAAAGAGGGTGCCTGGGTGGCTCAGTCAGTTAAGCTTCTGTCTTCCGGCTCAGGTCTTGGGAATTCCTGCTCAGCAGGCAGTCTGCTTCTCCCTCTCCCTCTGCCCATCTCCCTTACTCATGCTGTCTCTCTCTGTCAAATAAATAAATAAGATCTTAAATGAAAAGAAGAGGAACAAAGAGAACATTCAGCTGATTACCAAAATTCATCCTTAATATGTGAAAACATAGTTCTGAATCATGGCAATGAATTTTTCTTAATTTCATGAAATTTGACTTCCTGGAAAACCATGCACAATGGTCACTGAAAATTTATTTTAATAACCTTAAATGGAAATGGTTTGATTTAATGGTCTTTTAAACTGGCCTGATGTGAGTATCTGGAAGATGATTGATGCTGGAATCAACAATGTCTGCAAATGAAATTAAAAACCTTCAAGTAATTCCAATAGCAATTAGAAAAAAGAATCAACTCTTTAAACCATTCATTTTAGTTATGAAGTGATGCATATACATTTAAATGCAACAATCACGTGTTTTTGAATTTATATATTATTATTTTATTATTAAGCCATTATTAAATAATAAAAAGTAAATATCTCCCAACCACTCTTCTCACCGTGTTTATTTTCCAAAAGTAGTAAATGTTAACAATTTGTTCCACCTATTTCTATACATGCAATATAATATGTATGTATACACAATAAAAAATATAGGAAGATATGCCCCTGTTATTAAAAGTATTCATAAAGTGTTACTTTTTCTTGCCATTTTAGTGTTACCGCAAGCAGTCACCCAGTTTGAAGAATTGGTTGGTATGGCAGAAGCCCTGCTTAAGGGTGGAGGAACCATGTCCACATCTGCATCCACCCTCTGGAGAGCAACAAACAACTCCTCACCAGACTCATTTGCCTCAACGTGCAGTAATTCTAACTCTAATTCCAGCTCACCAATTTCCTTGAAAGCTGAAGAAGAGCATCATACTGATGAGAAACAGGTCAGTTGGAAAGCCTGCCCTATCTTTGTCTGGGATACAGTAGATACAAAAATTAAGATAAGACTACAAAATGGTTGGGAGCCTGACTGCTTGGGCTGTGGAGCATGTGACTTTTGATCCAAGGATTTGTGAGTTCAAGCCCCATGGTGGGTGTAGAGATTACTAAAAGATAAATTAAAAAAAAAAAAAAAAAAGACTGCAAAATGATCACTGTTTCATCAGGTAACTTTAGGTAACTTTTGGTCATGACCATAACATTGCAATTACATAAAACAATTAACAAATCAAAAAAATATTTGTTTCACAAGTATCCAGTTTAGAAAACTAAAGTCAAATTGCAGTCAATGATGAGGTTATTAAACTAGAAATTTCTAGTTTAGTGATGGGTAACTATGCATTGAGGGTTATAAAATTATATCACTGAATGAAGGTAAATTTCAGCTTCTGCATGCTGGAAGAATATAATATTTTCCTACTTCCCCAATTTCTCTTCAAGAAACAGAAGCTAAAACGACAAGAGTTTCAATAGAATTGGGTATCAGCTTTGCAAAATATGCCTTCCAGAGCTATAATACTAACAATCTAACATTTAGAATATTTGAATATTGGTATATCAGTTTCCTTTTGCTAAGTCACAGATGACCACAAACTTAGTGATTTGTAATAACACAAATGTATTATCTCACAGTTCTGATCAGATCAGATCAGAAGTGTGGTAAAATCAAGGAGTCAGCAGATGCATTCCTTTCTGGAGGCTCTATGGAAAAATCTGTTTCTGCTTCTTTAGGTTATTGTAGAATTCAGTTTCTTGTGGTTGTAGAACTGAGTTTCCCATTTTCTTGCTGACTATAGAGGCAACCCAATTCCAGAGGCAATTTCTAGAGGCAACTACATTCTTTGGTTTATGGGCCATTCTACCACCTTCAAAGCCAGCCATGGAGGCAAAGCCCCTCTCACAATTCCAATCTGACCTCCTTCCTCTGCCTCTTTTTTCTGACCCATTCTTCTGCCCCCTCTTCCCTCTTTAAGGGCTCCTGTGATAAAATTGGGCCCATCTGGATAATCCAGGATAATTTCCCCATCTCAAGGTACTTACCTTTAATCACAACCATATAAGGTCACATATTCACAGGTTCCAGGGATATGGATATCTTCAGTGGGCCACTATTCTGCCTACTACACTTAGTAGGAGGTGTTGAGGATCAGACTCATCCTTAAACCATCCAATCCAGATCACATGACAAGAGCTTGGATATACTCTGGAACAAATACCTCATAAATATTGGGAATTATATCAAAGATAACATTTAACTCTAACCCCTGAAATGTAGACTATGTATTAAAAGCAAAATACATCCCCTTAAAGAATGTTGATTTTGTTTTCTGGTATGTCTTAACTCAATTAGCAATATATTTTTCTGGATACAACTTTCTTTTCCTTTTTCCAGTTTCAACTATTATGTTGTATTTTTTAGTTCAAGATTGAAAAATGGCAGATTGCCCGTTGTAACAAGAGCAAGCCTCAGAAGTTTATTAATGATTTAATGCAAGTACTTTATACAAATGAGTACATGGCCACACACAGCCTGACCGGAGCCAAGTCCTCTACTTCCAGGGACAAAGCCGTAAAACCAGCTATGAATCAGAATGAAGTTCAAGAAATCATAGGTATTATATGGTTGTATTACACTGTCACATGAATTTGAAATTATTTTACCACTCAAGGTTAAGTTATTCTTTCATGGTCTTTTTGTTGTTTATTTTTCTATGAAAGAAAAATCTCAAAATAGCCTAAATCTCTTAATAAATATGGTAAATTTTATAGAAAAATTTACATTAAAACAGTTACTAAAATAAAGCTAAATTTTATTTCACGAAAATTTTGAATTCATGAATTCATAACTTCAGAAAAATGCATCCCAAAATCCTTTCAAACAAAATTTCAGTGAAGAGTTTAGATCTTATTTTCTCTTTCTTATCTTGGCTTTAGATTCCTTATCATTTATTCTAGAAAAATAGGGACTAATTTCCTACTTATGTGTTTTTTAATTTTATTTTATTTTCTTCTATTTAAATTCAATTAATGAACACTTGTGTGTTATTATCTCAGACGTAGAGTTCAGTGATTCATCAGTTGTGTATAACACCTGGTTCTCCTTACAACACATGTCCTCCTTAGTTCTACTTATGGTTTTTAAGTTAATCTCCTCAAATATAATCATCTAGCTATCAAATGATTTTTTGTAAATGTCAAAAAATTGAGGGAATCACTGAATCTGAGCTCTCTGTATTTTAATATGCCATTTCTCATTGGTGTTTGGGCTGTTTTTGCAAAATGGAGACAAAACTGCATTGTGGATTGCTTGATGTTTTATCTCAGTTCATACCTTAAGATGCAAAGGCCTCAAAAAGTGTTTTCATGTGTTATTGTTGTTTTTTACAGGAGTCACAAAACAGTTATTTCCCAACACAGATGATGTTTCAATTAGGAGAATGATAGGGCAAAAGCTAAACAACTGTACCAAGAAGCCAAATTTAAGCAAAAATCTGAACTCTCAGGACATTAAGTAGAACCTTTTGGTAAGTCCTCTCAATCTTCACAATCCTTTCTGTGCGGCAAGAAGATGTAATTCTTTGATCCCTGGAACCGCATTTTGTGACTATTTTATCAGAGAATGTCAGTGGCCCAAGACATGCTAATAGGTGTTTGTGGGGATGGAGGTGAGGACGGGAAAGGGGATTGAAATTGGGGGAATGCTAAATTCAAATACAGATTTTCCTTTTCCAGAACTCCTCAGAGTATTTTATACTCTTACGCCCAAGTGCTCTAGAAATCTCTAAGAAGGCAGTAGAGTGTATGTTTTTCAAATGTGTTTTACTGAAGAACTTTGCTTTTTCTTCACAGAATGCATGTTAATTTGTGGGTGGGGGTAGAAAGGAGTCAAAAGAGGGACATTTGATCATTTAGGAAGTGTTCCTCTAGAACAGGGAGATACAGATCCTAGGGAAGTCTCTGAAGTACATCAGTGGGACTGAACTTAAAATTCCAAACAGTCATTTGTTTTTGGCACCAACTGCTGGCTGGAAATACTGAGGTGTCCCCTCCACCAATCTGCCTCCTGCTTCTCACTCTTTAAATCTTTACACCAGTTGTTATAGTTTGTATTGGTTTGATAAGGATTTTTTTACCAACATGTTTCTATTATACTAAGACAAAGAATTGCTCCTAGGGAGTTTTAAAGGAAATACACTTTATAGTCAGGCCCTGCCCTTAGGCAAAACTGTCCAGTGGAATTTTGTGTTTGCTTCAACCCAATGTGCTGGCTGGTTCACTTGTGCTCATCCTTCCTCTCCATTATTTTTATGGAAAATATGTGGAAAAATGCATTTTTTGTTTTTTAATATTTTTTTATTCATAGAGGTATATGGTAAATATACAAAGGGAGGTTTTTCTTCCATTTTGTTTACTTTTATCTTTGACTTTCTATTTATTTGTTCTCTGCCTAACTCTAGCCACCTTCAAACATCTTATTTGTTTTTATGTTCTTACTGTGTTTTAAATGGGATTAGAGACTTGGGTAATGTATTCTTTCCCACCATCTATCTTCTACCCATTCCTGACTACCACCCCCAACACCCTTGAGGGCAGCTTACAATTTTGCTATATAACGAAGCCTAGGTCTGATGAGGGTCACCAATACTAAAAAAATAAACAAACAAACAAAAAAACCCACTTAAAACAACTGCAGGGCAGGGTCTTTCCCTTGGCTCACCCATACTGGTGACCAACTTGCAGTTTTATACAAGATATGATTGATATTTTTTCTCTTTTTTCTCCCCAACTGATTAAACATTTCAGTAGATTGTGAATTTCACAACTTCCCAGTTGGGAGATAATTGCTTAAATGAGCCATTAGAACGGCTCGTTTTGATATAAGACTACCCAGTCATCCAGATGTAGAATAGCCGAGTTCCCCTGCTAAATGCCATGTAACCAGAGCTCCAAGGGTCTTCTCTATCAGGCTACCCTTTGGAGGACGTTATTATATTTCAGAGCTCTGCGAAGTATTTTAATATCCCAACTTCTGCCTTTTTAATACCTCAGACTGCCAAGAGTACGCATAAAACTCATCTCTGACTATCAGTCAGTCGAGTATTGAAGAGATTAAAGTTAAAAGGGTTTTATATCAGTACTGTTTCTACTTGCAACCTAGTAGTAGTGTTAATAATCACCTGACTACAGCATTAATTCAAATAGAAAAAAGGAACAAATCTTTTGCTAAGAACGCAAAATGTTCTGTTGCTTTCTGGGCCTGAGCCTTACTTTGTGGACAAGTTGCTTGGAATAGAAATGTGTATATTTAGAATCAGAAGTGGAGATAAACACTAGAATGGAAAAATTTTCTTAATTGTCAGGTATCTTTCATTCGAAGTATTGATAATTCCAAATTATCTCAAAAGGACTGAGAAGATATGCTGGGAAAGACAGGGTCACATCCAACCTAATTTAGCCACACTGCATAAATTAGTCCCATATAGCCCCATCTAGTGGAACGCCGCTGTGTTTTTCTCTTTTTGGTCATCTAACAGAAGCCCTAAGATGACAGCACTTACTCAGGCAAATCATACTCCCTCCTCCCTCCACACCAAAAAGCATCCTTTGGAAAAATAACTTTCTTTGCATGACTATTAGCAAGGTAACATGCACTACAAAATCACGGAGATTTCCGCAAATTCCTAGCAACCCCACCAGTGGGCCCTCTGGTAGACTATGGCCTCCACCTAGTGCTTAGCACAAGGTGGCCGCAGGTGGCTTGGACTTGAAACAACAATAATTTCCCAGCTAAGACTCGTTTCTGAGAGGATAAGCACTAAACTCCATCCTTCTCCCCCTTTTAGCTTTTCTCTTTCATTCCTGTGACTGCCCTCAAGTTGCCTGGGGCTCACTTTGCCAAGAGCTTCTGTTGTCAATCTTTCAGGCCTTTCTCCATTTTTTGCTTCTTTCTTATAGGAACTAAAGAAAACTTTATTTATAAGAGTTACAGAATATTAAAATATCACCTCTGTGGGGACACATGGGTTGCTGGGCATCTGCCTTCAACTCCCGTCATGATCCCAGGATCCTGGGATCAAGCCAGCATCAGACTCTCTGATCAGCAGGAAGCCTGCTTCTCCCTCTCCCACTCCCCCTGCTTGAGTTCCCTTTCTCGCTGTGTCTGTCAAATAAATAAATAAAATCTTAAAAAAAAAAAAATCAACTCTATAACATCCCACTAAATAGTCAGACAGCCTTCTGAAGTTTCCAAAGTTGCCTCAGCCAGTTTAATCCCTACAATAATATTACATATGCATATATTCTAACTTAAAGATGACCTAATACAGCAGTGCTCAAGTAGGATGGGAGGAAATTTTGTCCCTTGCCCCTCAGCTAGGGGTTATTTGAAAATGTCTGGAGATAGATATGATTGTCCCAACTGGATGAAACTACTGGCATCTAGTGGACGGAGCCACAGATGTTGCTAAACATCCCACAAGTCATAGGATATTCTCCCCTACAACAAGTATTACCTAACCCAAAATGTCAACTGTGCCAAGATTAAGAAATCTTGATCAAAAATGATTTCCTTACTTTGAAGATAATAAGACTAAACCCTAAGGAGGTTAAATGAATTGCCAAGATTATACGATTAGTAACTATTAGAGAGTCAACATTAGCATATAGTCAACTAACATATAGTTCTTTGCATTTTTTTAAGAAATGTTTTTATTCGTTTTTTAATTTCAGTGTTCTTAACACAAAATGTTATGTTAGTTTCAGGTCAGTTTAATCTCAACAATAATATTACATATACATATATTATAACTTAATGTTAGTTTCAGGTGTACAATATAGTGATTCAACAAGTTCATATGTTATGCTTTGCTTACCTAAGTGTAGCTACCATCTGTCACCATAAACCCTATTGTAATACTATTGACTCTATTCCTTTTGCTGTGCCTTTTATTTCCATGACTTATTCATTCCATAACTGGAAGCTTGTATCTCCCAAACCCCTTACCCATTTTGCCCATCCCTCACCCTAACCCCTCTAGCAACCATCAAATTTTTTTCTCTGTATTTACCTGTATGATTCTGCTTTTCCTTATTCATTTGTTTGTTCTTTGTTTTTTATTTTTTTGGTTTTTTTAGGATTCCACATATGAGAGAAATCATATGGTATTTGGCTTTCTTAGCCTGACTTATTTCACTTAGTATAATATTCTCTAGGTCCATCCATGTTGCCACAAGTGGGATCATCTTGTCCTTTTATGGCTACATTATATTCCAGAGTGTGTGTGTGTACACATACCACATCTTCCTTATCCATTCATCTATTGATGGATTCTTAGTTTGCTTCCATACCTTGTTATTGCCAATAATGCTTTAATAAACATAAGCGTGCATATATCTTTTCAAATTACTGTTTTTGTTTTCTTCAGGTAAATACCCAGTAGTAGAATTATTGGACCATATGATATTTCTACTTTTTAAAAATTTTTTTGAGGAAACTCCATACTGTTTTCCATAGTGGCTGTACCAATTTACCAATTTGTACCAATTTGTATGAGGATTCCCTTTCCTCTAATCCTTGTCAACACTTGTTTTTTTCTGTGTTTTTGATTTTAGCCATTCTGACATGTGTCAGGTGATGTCTCACTGTGGCTTTGATTTACATTTCCTTGATGATTAATGATGCTGAGCATCTTTTCATGTGCCCATTGGTCATCAGTATGTCTTCTTTGGAAAAATGTCTATGCAGGTCTTCTGCCCATCTTTTGAATTGGATTGTTTGGGGGGGTTTCTTGGTGTTGAGTTGCAGAAGTTCTAAATATTTTGGATATTAACCCTTTATCAGATAGGTCATTTGCAAATATCCTCTCTCATTCAGTAGGTTGCTTTTTTGTTTTGCTGATGCTTTTCTTTACTGTGTCAAAGCTTTTTATTTTGATGTCCTTTGTATACATACACATACAAAGGACATACATCCTTTGTATGTCCCCAGAGTCCTTTGTATTTATTATTGCACTAGTCATGGTTCTCCAGAGAAACAGAATGGGATGTATAGAAAAGAGACACTTGAAGGAATTGGCACACACAACTGTAAGGACTGGTGAGTCCAAAATCTGCAAGATGGGCTACCAGGCTGCGGCCCCAGGGAGTTGATGTTGTAGTCTTGAGTTCAAAGGTGATTATGCCTCCATCAGAAAGGACGAATACCCAACTTTTGCAGCAACATGGACGGGACTGGAAGAGATTATGCTGAGTGAAATAAGTCAAGCAGAGAGAGTCAATTATCATATGGTTTCACTTATTTGTGGAGCATAACAAATAGCATGGAGGACATGGGGAGATGGAGAGGAGAAGGGAGTTGAGGGAAATTGGAAGGGGAGGTGAACCATGAGACACTATGGACTCTGAAAAACAACCTGAGGGTTCTGAAGGGGCACAGGGGTGGGAGGTTGGGGGAGCCAGGTGGTGAGTATTAAGGACGGCCCGTATTGCATGGAACACTGGGTGTGGTGCAAAAAAAGTGAATACTGTTATGCTGAAAAGAAATTTTTAAAAAAAGTAATATAATTTAAAAAAAAGGTGGTGTGAAGGCAGAATTCCTCCTTAGTCAAAGGACCTCTGTCTTTTTTATTAAGGCCTTCAACTGCTTGGGTGAGACCCACCTGTATCATGGAGGGTAGTGTGCTTTACTGAAAATCTACTGTATGAATGTTAATCTCATCTAAAAAATACCTTCACAGCAACATATAAACTGGTGTCTGACCAAACAACTTAGTAGGCTAGCCAAGTGGACATATAAAATTATATGTTTTAGGATCAGAAATTCTGGTTTCTAAGCCTGTTCCACCTCTTGATAAATGTGTGGTCTTTGGAAAGTCACTTGACCTCTTCGAATTTTAAGGTGGGATAATAATACTATCTACCTTAGAATGGATCCAGGATTTGTGGAACTTACAGCTTAATAGTATTTAGAGAACTCACTTTAAGAAACACAAAATTATGAATACACAATCAATTACAGCTCTGCATAGGCTCCATGCCCAACAGAGACCTTGAGATCAAGAGTTGTGTGCTCTACTGACTAAACCAGCCAGATACCCCAAAATGACATAATGTTTAAATGTTAACAAATTTCTCAAATGTCACATAATGGAGGGGGAGTTACATAATATTTTTATTAACAGCTCTATAATATTTTTATCTTACTTTTGGGGAGTTGCTTACATGTTGACTGCCTCTTCATTTGACAACTTTGCAATAGAATGAATAAAAAAAATAATTTGGACTATCCTGCAGCATAGTGGATGAAAAATTGCTTTTTTTTTACACTTTACAGAGTTTTCTTTCAAATTCTTAGCTCTTCAGTAGCAATGTAATTTTTAGGATTATTGTCAAATTTGGGGAGACCTTTTTTAAGTTGCTCTGACATCTAAGCTGTAAGACTTCAAGGCATTTCAAGTTTTCTATGGAGTGGATCCTCTTAAATATTCTTTGAATTGACCATTTTCATGTTTTTGCTAGAAGGCACTGCAAAGTGGAAAGGCCACCACTAACATAACCATACATAGATGAGATGACAAAGCACAAAAATACATCCCTTAACAAAATCCTTAACAAAATCTCAGATATGCCCACTGCCATTCCATGGTTACAATCAGAGGAGAAAATATGACTAAGGGACAACTGAAAGGGAAAGACAGTTGTCTTAACTGATTATGGTTGAAATATCTAACTTTTGCAAATTTAACAAAAATAAATATATGTGTAAACATATTGGAAGGTACTCATGCAAACAAAATTTAATTGCTTTATAGTAATCTGCCTCTAACCTAGCTCACTTGGATTTTGTGAATTTTGAAAGAGGTAAACCAGATTTGAAAAACTGCCTGCTATTTAAACAATCAACAAATGTTACTGAAGAATGACAAACAGAATTGTTGATAATCTCTTAGGATGGATGATGGGTATGTGGAGATGGTTCATTTTAATTTGTGGGTTTGAAGTTTTACCTAATACAAAGGTGTTTATAAGTCATTTGAGATAAAAATAAATGTAAATATTGTAATTGTTATCTATGCTGGAATTCCTTCGAATAGATCATAAAATAATTTCTAAGTCACCTCTATAATAATAGTTCTTATAAACAATTTGTATTTGTAAGCAAAAATTTGTAGTAGACACTAAAATAACTCATGTACCTATTAAAAGTACTATAAGAACTCTAACAAAATTTGCTCTTTTTTTTGAAATTTGCTTTTTATAGGTATTGTAGGTAACTGAAATAAAACACCTTCAGTTCTGAATCTAACACTGGATTTTGTTGGAGAATCTACAACCTCCCTGGCTGGGAGCTCAGAGACACGTGGTGACAGGCTGTGAGGCATCTGTAATACTGAGGGCTCTTGATGGAGCAACGAGCTTGCTGAAGAAGCTGCATGTAGATTCCACCATAAATATCAGCGATGCATCAAACCAGAGAATTTCTAGCAGTCAACTAAGCATGCAAGATGGTTTCTTGGACATAATGCATTTTCCTGTCTCCAAATGTTTCTCTGCACAGCTAACTTAACACAATAGAGCTTTCATCATAACAACAAAAACTTCAGCCCCTAAGATTTGTCATTGTCCTTATCAATCACTGTACATTTATTATTACCAATGACTCCCCATTTAAGTTTTTGGATCTTTAATATAAGCACATGTTTGGAAAAGTAAACAGTGAAATAATCAATGTTCATGAACGTAAGGCCAGCAAAATTGGCCTAAAATCTGATAATCCTATCTAACAAAGCAATGGCGTTTTCTCAGTGAAATTAAAGAATTACTCTGTTACCTAAAAATGTATAAAATAAGAATCTCCAGGAAAAATATGAAAGCAGAAAGACCTTTGAATTTTAATGTAGGACTATTTCACTGTACTCCTGAAAAAGAAACAAACCCAGATTTTTGTGAGTATTAAAACAATGCATCAAATTGAAATTTTTTTGTTTACATGCTTCTAACTTTTTATTGCCCAAGTACATTAAATACAGATCTGTAATATAAAACATAAACATCTTTTAAAATACCCTATATAAGATATATCATCCTGTGTATTTGGTTGATTTTATTGCTACACTGCTTAGTTTTAACTGGTTTGATTTCATTGTATCAGAAGAACAAAGAATTGAAAATAAAATCACATGGGTTGTAAAATCACATAAAAAGAAAAATGCCATTTTGTAAATGAATGAAAGATAAAACATTCTTCATCAAGAGGCTTCTCCTGTGATGTCAGATTGTCACACATGACAACTTTGCAATAACAAGCCATGCTTCTTCAGTTACAAGGTCATGTCTAAACTTGGAAAAGAGGATGCATATAATAGTTGGGAAGTTCAGAACTGTGGATCCAGGGAACATTCCATAATGCTGCTTGATAACAATGTGGTCGTACAAAATAAATATGATTAAGGAAATAACTTATGTGAACATTTGCTACTTTTACCTAAGTATAAATAAATCCCATTGGAAACATAAAAAAATTATTTGCTCGTTTCTTATTAAGGTGTAAAGTCCAGGAAATGATCCTTTTCTGGGCTGTTTGCTTCTCCACCCACACATTCAAAGGCATAATCATTATAATGACCTATGTGACTCTGGCTTGTCTTCTAAAGCGCCATACAAGGTAGGATATAGAGACAATATCCAAGATAAATGGGTATGCTATGTAGGATATATACACACTATTCAGGAAGGTTAACATTTTTTTTAATAAACATATATTTTTATCCCCAGGGGTACAGGTCTGTGAATCACCAGGTTTACACACTTCACAGCACTCACCAAATCACATACCCTCCCCAATGTCCATAACCCTACCCCCCTTCTCCCAACCCCCCTCCCCCCAGCAACCCTCAGTTTGTTTTGTGAGATTAAGAGTCACTTATGGTTTGTCTCCCTCCCAATCCCATCTTGCTTCATTTATTCTTCTCCTACCCACTTAAGCCCCCATGTTGCATCACCACTTCCTCCTATCAGGGAGATCATATGATAGTTGTCTTTCTCCGCTTGAATTATTTCGCTAAGCATGATACGCTCTAGTTCCATCCACATTGTCGCAAATGGCAAGATTTCATTTCTTTTGATGGCTGCATAGTATTCCATTGTGTATATATACCACATCTTCTTGATCCATTCATCTGTTGATGGACATCTAGGTTCTTTCCATAGTTTGGCTATTGTGGACATTGCTGCTATAAACATTCGGGTGCACGTGCCCCTTCAGATCACTACGTTTGTATCTTTAGGGGGAAGGTTAACATTTTTATTGAAAAATAATGATTTCACTGAGATACATGTGATTTCCTTTTAAAATAACTACTTTGTAGTGTGTTTTGCCAACTAAATGTAAATAAAAGTTTCTTTGCAAAACAACTATTATTCAACTAGAATTTCTACTTTTTTTAAAGATTTTATTTATTTATTTGACAGACAGAGATCACAATTAGGCAGAGAGGCAGGCAGAAAGAGAGGAGGAAGCAGGCTCCCTGCTGAGCAGAGAGCCCAATGTAGGGCTTGATCTCAGGACCCTGGGATCATGACCTTAGCTGAAGGCAGAGACTTTAACCTACTGAGCCACCAGGCGCCACTAGAATTTCTACTTTTAGATGGGTTGGTATTTTTATAGATAATAGAATATATATATTCATTCTAATTCAGCTTCATATACTGGTTCTAAATGAGTTACAAATAAGGGGTGTCTGGGTGGCTCAGTCAGTTAGGTGTCTGCCTTTGACTCAGGTCATGATCCAGGGTCCTGGGATCTAGCCCTGCATTGGGTTTCCTGCTCAGCAGAGCCTGCTTCTCCCTCTTCCTCTGCTGCTCCCCCTGTTTGTGCTCTCTCTCTCTCTTTCAAATAAATTCTTAAAAAAAAAAAAACCTAGTTATTAATAAGAAAACTAATGAAACTAAGATGTGCCCCAAAAGCAATCAATATATATGTATGTGTACATGTATGCATATTATATATTCACATACATACAAATTTAGAATATGATTGAAATAGAACCTTTAATAGTAGAGAAAGGAAGGTTTATTCAATAAATGATACTGAGGTAACTGGTAAATGAAAAATAATTATGTTCCTACTTCAAACTATTTTTCATAAAGAATTCCAGATTAATAAAATACAAAAGTTGGACTGAGATTAAAAAAAATATATGTGAATGTTTTTATGTTATCTGAAGGAGAAAGACTTTGTATATCCACAATAATCACTCCTAAATCTCAAAGAAAAACTTACTAATATATGATTTTCTACATTATAGTTACATTAAGATTTTTACCTAGTAGGGATCCCTGGGTGGCTCAGTCAGTTGAAGTTCTGCCTTTGACTTGAGTTATGATCCTGGGGCTCTGGGATCCAGTCCAGAGTTAGGCTCCCTGTCCTGGGGCGGAGGGAGGTGCTGCTTCTCCCTCAACCTGCTACTCACCCCTGTTTGTAGACACTCTTTCACACTCTTTCTCTCTCTCACAAACAAAATCTTTTTTTTTTTTTAATTTTATTTCTTTATTTGACAGAGAGAGAGAGAGAGACCACAAGTAGGCAGAGGCAGGCCAGGGGTGGGGGGGTTGGGGGGCGGTGGAAAGCAGGTTCCCTGCTGAGCAGAGAGTCTGATGCAAGATTCAATCCCAGGACCCCGAGATCATGACCTGAGCTGAAGGCAGAGGCTTTAACCCACTGAGCCACCCTGGCGACCCTCTCACAAATAAAGTTTAAAAAAAAAAAATATTTACCTATTAGATGGAATCCTTAAAAAAATATATCTATATATCTATAGATATATATTTTTTTACCTTATAATGGACACTGTGGTCAGTATTTTCATCTGTTCTATGACATCATTTTTCTCATGAGTATTTTTTACAGGACTTGAACTCACAACCCTAAGATCAAGACCTGAGCTGAAATCAAGAGCCAGGCACTTAACTGACTGAGTCACCCAGGCACCCTTCCTCTAGATGAATTTTTAAATCCTTGTTTCAACTTTTACTCTCAAAAACAAAAATGCTAAATTTGAGGGGGTGGATTTTCCTTAAGTAATTTTGTAACATTGGGGGAATTTCTCTTTACAAAACTGATTCTTCCTGGGGTACCTTCAACTCAGGTCATGATCCTAGAATGGAGCCCTACAATGGAGTTCTTTGCTCAGTGGCAAGTCTGCTTCTCTTTCTCCCTCTCTCTCTGTGATTCTCTTACTCTCTCACTCAAATAAATAATTCTTTTTTTAAAAACCCTCTTAGAGCACTTGATCCAAGTATTAACACTTATTTATTTTGCCCTAGAAGAAAAGACATTTATCCTGCCCTGTACGCACCTACTACTCATTTTAAAAGTCCTCCCTGATTTCCAGATTATGTTCCTAAACTTTGCCTGTGGGGAGTTCTCGCTTGCTGCAGCAAGCTAAATGTACTTGGTTTATTATGACATAGGCAGGTCACTGATGTTCCTCTATTGTTAGAGTTTTAACAATTTGAAGGGGCTACCTAGATTCTGCTGAGATTCCAGTTTCCATACTCTTTAATACGATAAGAATGAGCACATCTGAGAATCTTTGGGTCTGCACCCATTCAAAGTCACTTTACCCATAATGGTGAGATAAGTTTTACACTGAATCTTAGCTCTGAGCTTTGTTAAGCTTTTGGCACTAAGCTTATTTTTGATTCCTAGGATTAAGAAAAAAACTTTGGGGTTTGAGTATAGGTACTATCTTTTATCCTTTTGTTAAAGATGGCCTGTATCCGTTTTTTTCAGATCTTAATTTTTAAATACCATTTTCCACCAAAAGATAAAGCATTCCTTGTAGAAATGGTGGATTCCAGGGCGGGAGCTGAGAAGGTACCAAATGTGCGTGGAACATTGTATATTTTGCCAAAAAGTAAGGGCCTGCTCAAAGAATGATGGCCACATGAGGCTGCAAAAACAACTCCAACTGGCCAAACCTGGGACCATCTGAGCACCAAAATAAATTAGGACATTAACGGGTTATTACTCATTGAATAAAACTGAAATCTATGAATCCATAATAAAAATGAATAGATAAATCAAAAAGTAAGGGAGATAGCAAGACCCTTTATTATAGCAAAATGTCAATTAAAAATATAGAAAGGGTAGTAGAGTTAGAAAATTACTATTTACAACTATCAGAGTAAAGATTGATTAGGCAAGAATCATTGGAGGATACTCAATATTGAAGTGTAAGTTTCATGAGGAGAGGATATTTGCAAGTTCTCGGCATATTGAATCACAGGTTGATCATAAATTACAAGGAGAAAAATCTAAATGTGCAGCAGAAAAAGTGGAAGAAAGTGGACAATACTTTGACCAGATGATTATCAATAATAATCCTCATCATCAGTAAGGGACAGACAAATATCATGTATCTCTGAATGTGAATCCTTAAAAGCAACACAAGATCACTTAAGTAGTATTCTGGCCAGGGATATAACCTGCACGTGATCATGAGTAAAGACTAACAAACATAAACTGAGCAACATTCTGTAAAATAATTGGCCTATATTCTCCAAAAATGTCAATGATGTGAAAGACAAGGAAAGGTTGAGAAAGAAACTGTTCAAAATTAAAGAAGAATAAACAGTACCCCTGGGGATAAAAATATATTATATATTTATTAAAAAAATAAAAAATTTTAAAAAAAGAAGAATAAACAGACATAAAATTTAAATTTAAAAAGGAAGGAGGGAAGCCTGGGTGGCTCAGTCTGTTAGCGGCTGCTTTGGCTCAGGTCATAATCCCAGGGTCCTAGGATCAAGTTCCCCATTGGGTTCCTTGCTCAGGGGGAAGCCTGTTTCTGCCTCTGCCTGCCGCTCTGTCTGCTTGTGCGCTCTCTCTCTCTCTCTGACAAATAAATAAATAAAACCTTTTTAAAATAAATAAATTCATTAAATAAAATAAAAAGGAAGGAAATCCTTTCATTTACAGCACCATGGATATACCTGGAAGACATTATGCTAAGCAAAATAAGCCAGAAAGACAGATATGTTTCACATATGACCTCATATGTGAAACGTAAAAGAGTTGAACTCAAGGAAATTGAAAATAAAACAGTTGTTACCAGGTATTGTAGGGATGGGGGAAATGGGGAGATGTTGGTACAAAGGAATAAATTTTCAGTTATCAAAGGCGTATGTTCAGGAAACCTAATGTATAGCATGGTGACTAAAATAAAAATGTATTATATACTTGAAATTTGCTAATAGAGAATATTTCTTTTTTTTAAGTAAGCTCTACATCCAACATGGGGTTTGAACTTATAACCCCAAGGGCAAGACATGTTCTAACAACTTGAGCCAGCCAGGTGCCCTAAGAAGAGGTCTTAAGGGTTCTCACCACACACACACACACACACACACACATACACACACACACACATGCTAACTATGTAAGCTGATGAATATGTTAATTAGCTTAATTGTAGCATTTCACAATGTATAGCATCAAAATATATTGTACACCTAAATATACACAATTTTGCCAACCATACCCTCAATAAAATACAGTTTTATTTCTGCAATAGCAATGAGCGATCAAAAATTATTACCCACCAAATAAAATAGAAATCCATGAATCATCATAATGGATAAGTCAAAAAGTACGGGAGAAGGTAAGACCCTTTGTTATAGTGGAATTGAAAAGATGAGAAGGGGGCACCTGACTGTGTTGATAAAGGCTATGACTTTTATTGTAGGGCTGTGACTTCAAGTCCTACATTGGGCATGGAGACTTAAACATGTATATACTTATGAGAATGGTGGTAGAGTTAGAAATCACTGTGCTGTTCACTTGAAACTAAAATAATATGGTATCTCAATTATACTTCAATTAAAAATAAAGACTTAAAAAACCTGAAACTAGGGGCACCTAGGTGGCTCAGTGGGTTAAAGCCTCTGCCTTCAGCTCAGGTCATGATCCCAGGGTCCTGGGATTGAGCCCCACATCAGGCTTTCTGTTCAGTGGGGAGCCTGCTTCCTTCTCTCTCTCTCTGCCTGCCTCTCTGCCTACTTGTGATCTCTGTGTGTCAAATGAATAAATAAAATATTTTTTAAAAATTTTAAAAATTAAAAAAAATTTTTTTTTAAAACCTGAAACTGTAAATCTAATAGAAGAAAACAGGGGAAAAGCTCATTGATATTGGTCTTGACAATGATTTTTTTTTTGGCTATGATACCAAAAGCATAGAAACCAAAAGCAAAAATAACCAAGTAGACAATATCAAACTAAAAAGCTTCTGCACAGCAAGGGAAATGATTAATAAAATGAAAAGTTAAACTTACAGAATGGAGAAAATATTTATAAACCCACATATCCAATAAGAGGTTAATATCCAAATATATAGGAACTTATAAAACTCAATAGCAAAAAAATCCCCAAATAAGAAATGGGCAAAGGACCTGAACAGACATTTTTCCAAAGAAGACATACAAATGGACAACAGTTATATTAAAAAGGGCTCAGGGTACCTGGATGGTTCAGTTGGTTAAGTATCTGCCTTCTGCTCAGGTCGTGATCCCAGGATCCTGGAATCAAGCCCCACATCGGGTTCCCTGCTGAGCTTCTCCCTCTTCTCCTACTTCCCACTCATGCTCTCTCTGTCTCTCTCTCTCTCTCAAATAAATAAATAAAATTTTTTAAAAATTTAAAATAAAAAGGGCTCAACATAATTAATCATTAGGAATATACAAATCAAAACCAGAGTCAAACATCACCTCATGCCTATAAGATGGTTATTGTAAAAAATTCAAAAGATGACAAGCATTGGCCAAGATGTGGAGAAAAGGGAACCCTTGTCCACTCTTGGTAGAAATGTAAATTGGCACACCATTACAGAAAATAGTATGAAGTTCCTCAAAAAATTAAAATAGAGGGTCACCTGAGTTTCTCAGTCAGAGAAACTCTTGATTTTTGGCTCAGGTCATGATCTCAGGATCTTGAGATCAAGCTCTGTATTGCTCTGCACAGGGCGTGAAGTCCTGCTTAAGATTCTCTCTTTCCTTCTGCTTTCCCCCGTAACCCCGTCTCTCTCCCTAAAAAAGAAAATAAAATAGAACTACTGTATGATCCAGCAATCCCAATTCAGGATATATATGCAAAGAAAAGGAAATTATTATCTTGAAGATATATCTGCACTCTTATGTTCATTGCACCATTATTCACAATAACTGAGACCTGGAAACAATTTAAGTGTCTGTTGAGAAATGACAGGATAGAAACAATGTGGTATATATACACAGTAGAATACTATTCAGCCATTTAAAAAGTCAAATTGAATTTTGAAGAACTATATCAATTACAAGAGCATCAAAAAATATGAAATCCCTAGTGACTAACATGACAAGATGTGTGAAATATTTATACTGAAAAATACTAAATGCTGCTGAGAGAAATTAAAGAAAACTGAAAATTTGAAAAAGATTAAAGCAGGAAAACTAACACCACTTGGTTTCAAGACTTACTGTAAAGCTACAGTAATCAAGACAGCATAGTACTGGTGTCAAGATAGAAATACATCAACAGAACATAAAAGAAAGTTTAGAAACAGACCCACAGATATATGAACAACTGGTATTTGGCAAAGGTACAAAGGCAATTCAGAGAGGAAAGGATAATCTTGTCAACAATGGGTGCTGAAATATTTGTACATTCATATGCAAAACCATGAACTTCAATCCATACCTGTCAAAGGTAAAAATGAACTCAAAATGGATCTCAGACCTAAAATTAAAACCTAATTATAAATTTCTAGAAGAAAACAAAAACAAAAATATTTGTAACTTTGCTTATGCAAAGATTTTTTAGATATACTACCAAAAGCATGACCAAGTAAAGTAAAAATTCATAAATTAGACTTTGTCAAATGTAGAAACTTCTCATTGAAAGACAATTTTAAGAAAATGGGAAGGCAAGCTACAGACTGGGAGAA
Organism: Mustela nigripes; assembly: GCF_022355385.1. Classification (NCBI taxonomy): domain Eukaryota; kingdom Metazoa; phylum Chordata; class Mammalia; order Carnivora; family Mustelidae; genus Mustela; species Mustela nigripes. The sequence continues at coordinate 47,302,339 of NC_081561.1, read as the reverse complement.
AATATTTGGAAATCACATATCTGTTAAGGTCTTGAATCTAGAATAAACAATTCTTAAAATTCAATAAAGAAAGTAATTTAAATAATGGGCAGAAGACCTTAAAGGCATGACCAATGAGTATATATATGGATGGCAAATGAATGCATAAAAATATTTTCAAAATTATTAGTAATTAGGTTAATGCAAATTTAAGTGATATCACCATGCATCTATTAGAATATGTAAAATGAAAAAGACTATTCCAAGGGCATCTGGGTGGCTGAGTTGGTTAAGCATTTGCCTTCAGCTCAGGTCATGATCTCAGAGTCCTAGGATGAAGCCTTGGGGTTGTCTCCTTTCTCAGCTGGGAGTCTGCTTGTCCTTCTCCCTCTACTCCACCCCCATTCATTCAGGCATGCTCTCTCTCTCTCTCTCTCAAATATATAAGTACAATCTTAAAAAGAGGGATAAAGAGAGAAAACTATCCCTGTAACAATTACTGAATTGAAAGGCATGAGCATATTTGGGCTACAGCCACATATTTACTGTTTGTTTTCCAAGAATTTAACTGAATGACTCCCACCTGCATCCATTCACAGTATATATTTCACGGAACTCTCACCAGAACATTAGAAAAATTGTTTAAATTCAAATCTCATCTAGACATTTAAGAGATTTAAAAATGGTTAATTTACATGCAGCTTTTGGGTTTATCATCTTAGCAGATGTTTCTTTTTCTCAAGTTTCATCTGCAAGTCCCAAATTTAGTTGGTACAAATGCACCTGCAGTTGTCGTGTACTGTGGAGAAATCAAAAAGATCCATCAAATACTAGCTACCAACATAAGTAATCAAATGCCATGTTCTCATTTAGACCAGCAAAAACAGACCTCCAAATGAGAAAGTAAATATCTGCTGGGCTCAAAAAACAGAGAGATAAAGTCAGCTGAAAAATTAACAGACAGTATTTCTCCCAAAGACATACTGTACTTGTAGAGTCAAGGTGACCTTGATGACTACTACTTTCTTATTTTCACAATGAGAAAATGTGTTCTCTAAAATCATGGAGTAACAGCTTTATTGTTTGAATATCTATTAGTAAGAATGAAATATCCCTCCCTTGGCTGATCCCTGTGACACAGAAAACTAGCTTCACACCAAACCAAAGGCAGAGCTCCAGATAAGGGGGTTCTGGGCCAACAACCACTATCTATGTTATCTCTGTAGTTTTCAAGTTAACAGGACTCTGGGGCTACTTTGTAGTCTAGACGTGACCTTGAACTCTTTACAAACAGCCCTAATTGTCTACCTATCAAAATACTGCTTCACAAAAGTTATACCTACCTCTACCCTTCATTAAAATTTCCTAATAACTCTATTCCTTTGTTTTGTAACATGCCTCATAGTTCCTCTGTTGTGTGATCTCATTCATAGCAGGCCACAGTCAAATTCATAAATGTGATTTTGTGGGACTGCAGATTTGTTAGGTGATCTTGGGTTCATTGGGCTAGGAGGAAAAGGTTTGAAATAATATCGCCAGGGGGCGCCTGAGAGACTCAGTCGGTTAAGCATCCGCCTTCCATTCAGGTCAAGATCCCAGGGTCTTGGGATGAGCCCCACCAGGGCTCCCGGCTCAGCACAGTCGACGTCTCCCCCTTCCCCCACGCCCTGCTTGTGCGTCCCTCTCTCAAGTAAATAAATAAAATCTTTACAAAAATATCTTCAGTAAATATTTGTTTTCATAAACTATCTGTTCGCATCATTCACGTGCAAATAATAAGAAAATAGGCGGCCGCTAATTTGGTAAGGATCTGAGCAAACAATGAAAGAGCATTTTAACACCACTGATCTAGATTATCTAGACCAATGTTTCTATAAAAAGAAAAGGGAAAAACAGAAAAAAGAAAGGTGGGGAGATGGAAACAGTGATTTAGAGGGAAAGGTCCTTTAGGGCACTGCTTCAGTGCGGTAACAGCCTATAAGACCGCAAGCGCCGCCGCTGAGGGTCCCTTTCCACTCTTCAATTAGATGCGGGACAGTCTCGGGCGCGACCAGAACTACAACTCCCGGCTTCCCGCGCGGCCCGGGGAAGGCAGGCCGGGACTGCGAGACAGAGGCTCCGGGGGATAGCGGCCCAGAGCCGGTCGCTCCTCCTCTTGAAGCGGTTTCGCACCTCTCTCCGCCCGCGGCGTCGGCGGCGTCGGCGCTCACGTGACCAGCGGGTCCCGGCGGCGCGAAGCGGTGCTGGGCGGGAAGGGAAGTCGTGGCGGCGCCGGCGGCGGCGGGGACCGCAGGAGCGGTGGTGCTGTCAGTTAGGCCGTCGGAGAAATGGGAGACCCGGGGCCGTCGGAGAAATGGGAGACCCGGGGTCGGAGGGAAGGGCTTTGTGTTTTGCTGAGAGTGAGGCCTGGTGCGCGGCGGTGGCCGCCCCGGCGGGCCGACAGTGTCCGCGTCTCGGGCCGAGCTCTGCGTTCGGGCCTGGTGCGGGTCTGAGCGGGGAACCAGCAGTAACAATGGCCGCCCGGCCGCCCCCGGCCCTGTGCGCCGGCCACGGAGGTCCCCGTGGTCGCTGCTCGGGCCGCGAGAGCGACATTTTGAGACAGGCTCGCTCCTGGGCGGTGTGCGTGCCTCCCTCCTCCTCGAGGAGATTTGGGGAATTCGCAGGGGCTGGTAAGTCGTTTTCGGCGTCCCTCCCTGTGGATGGCTCCACGTCTGCAGAGGCAGAGCCCGACTCCATCCATCGAGTCCTGTTGTTGGTGGGGTTTGCATGCAGTTGTGCTCCGTTCGGTTTCCTCGAGAGCTTGCTGTCTGTCTTACGGAGCTCTTCCTTCTTCGTTCTTTTTGGGAAGAATCTCTTCCTGCAGGTACGTGGCCGTATGTCGATAAGCATGTTCTGGCTTATTTTTATAGATGATAGAGTCTGTCCCTCCAGCGGGGCCTGAGGCATCTGAGGCAACAACGGATGAAAATGAGGATGACATTCAGTTTGTCAGTGTAAGTAGCAACGAAATTCGGGTGTTTCCCAGAATCCCAACCTATGCGCGGTAAGCGGTTCTGTGATGATGGTACCTCGCCTGTCCGTCCCTCGTTCAGCAGCTGGGCGTGGATGTCTCGCAGGTACTGGGCCCTGGGGAGTATGGCACAGGATGAGGAAATTGACCGAGAGGGGTCTCCGAGCACCTGCAGGGGCCACCACAAAGACTGTGCCCGAAAGGACATGTTGCACATGGAATCAGGCTTCTTATGCCTTCATTAGCGCCACTTTATACTTCCTGTGGGCAAAGTCGTGCTGTCTTAAGAGTGTGCTTGGAACAAGCGGGGCAGGAGCGTCCTTTGAAACACGACGTGCAGGTTAGAGGGAAGGGACGGGAGAAAGCAAGAAGGGTTGCAAGCACTCAAAGTGTGAGCTTTCCGGAGCTTGGTGACGCGAAGGCAGGTAGCTTGAAGCTTTCTCCAACCTCTGAGATCACCACGTTACAGCATAATGCAGGAGTTGACCTTCATAAGGAAGACCCTGCAACACCAGGAACATGCGTGGTTTTCAGACTGTCTTCCCTTTGGGACAGTGGTCTCTGAGCATTAGGAAGTGTAAGTGTGCAGATTTCTGGGCCTCACACCACACCTGCTGAATCAGAATATGAGGGTGGGACCCAGGAATCTTCACTTTGGAACAAAGAAAAGGACATGTGACTCTGTGAGCCATGCTTTGTAGGTTTAGGGGAACTGGGTCATGATGTATTGGGGGATGGTTTTCACCCAAAACTGTCAAGTTTTGCAAAGGGTCTGTTTAAAGTGGTAGCTAGCCAGAAGCTTACACAAACCAGTGGTTAGTTGAGGTCTGCTGTCAAAGTTGTATAATTTTTTCTTTAAATGAGTGCCCGTTTAATGTTTGTTTGTTAATTGCTGTAGGTTTAGGGCATCCTGATAAACCATTTTTCCAAATGTCAGTTTTCTAAATCAGATAATATCCCCTCTTTAAACATTGCGGTGTTAAGATGTTGTTTCTTGTTTCTTGTTCCAGTAGGGTCATATGGAAAGTATTTTTTTTTTTTTTAGATTTTATTTATTTATTTGACACGGAGAGATCACAAGTCGGCACAGAGGCAGGTGGGGGTGGGGGAGGAGCAGGCTGGATCCCAGGATGCTGGGATCATGAACTAAGCTGAAGGAAGAGGCTTAAACCCACTGAGTCACCCAGGCATCCCTCATATGGAAATTCTTTACAAGCTATTTCCTCGACATTCTTCCCCATTAACAATACATATGGTAATCCCCCCCCCTTTTTTTTGACACTTGGGACCTTATAAATTTGGGGGTACCAAGATAGGCTGGGTGCTGGTTCTGCCATCCCTATGTTGTAGAGTAATGTTGTAGAGTAATGATGTAGCTGTGGAAATTGAAGAGCTACCATGGCTTTTTTTTTTTTTTTTTTTTCCGGTACGGAAAAGCATTTGCCAGGAATATTTCATGGGTCTTTGGGAAAAATAATTTTGGTTCCTCTTGACTGTGGTTTAGAAACAAATGAATGGGACTTTTTTTTTTTTTTAAATTTTAATTTATTCAACAGACAGAGATCACAAGTAGGCAGAGAGGCAGGCAGAGAGAGAGGAGGAAGCAGGCTCCCCGCGGAGCCCCGATTTCAGGACCCTGAGATCATGATCTGAGCAGAAGGCAGAGGCTTAACCCACTGAGCTACCCAGCCGACCCTGAATGGGACATTACAAACCTGATATTTTTTGCAACTAGAACCAGGAGTGACATGGGTGTTATAACATGTGCCTTTGAGAAACAGAGGGAAACTACAAGATTGAGATTGGAAAAATAAATACTCTGTGGAATAAACAATTACATGATAAACTCTTACTGAATTAACATACCAGATTTTCTTCAGCTGAGGTTTACAACTCTCTTAATTTAATTTAATTTAATTTAATTATTTATTTATTTTTAAAGATTTTATTTATTTATTTATTTGGCATAGAGGCAGGCAGAGAGAGAGAGAGGAGGAAGCAGGCTCCCCGCTGAGCAGAGAACCTGATGCGGGGCTTGATCCCAAACCCTGGGAGCATGACCTGAGCTGAAGGCAGAGGCTTTAACCCACTGAGCTACCCAGGCACCCCAATATAACTTTTATATGCACTGGAAAACCAAAGAATTCATTTGACTCTATTGTGATAGTCGCTTTATTGTAATAGTCTGGAACCGAACCTGTAATATTTCAGAGGTATGCTTGTATACTCTAAGTGGAATTTCAGTATCAGAAAGAAGAGAGTAAAAATACTCCTTATTTTATTTATTTATTTATTTTAAGATTTTATTTTTAAGTAATCTCTATATCCAACATGGGGCTCAGACCCACAACCAGGAGCTCAAGAGTCCATGCTCGCTTCAGCAGGACATACAGTAAAATAAATTAGTCAGGCTCCTATGACTGAGTCAGCCAGGTGCCCCCTCCACCATTGCCTTTAAATTGTTCCACAGGAAAAGAACAGTGATAATTTAATTCAGTTTTAGAATATACTCAGAAACAGAATTTACTTACCTTTATAACCCTATCCTCTGCTGGGCTCCACTAGGATATGCTTATTTCTCTTGTTTTTTTAATAGTACCATCAGTTAAAGATGAAATGCTCCTGGGTACAGTCCTCTGCTTCAGGGTTCTTCAGATACAAAAGTTACTACTTTACATACTCTATTATGGATTCCTGAGTCTTCCTATAAATCTCTTTCCAGCCTTCAGTCTACATTATAGCACAGCATCCTGTGCTATAATGAGTTTTGCCATATGCATATACGCATGTGTGTAGCTAAACACAGTATGCTAAAAGAATGATAAAAATTTGTAAGTACAAAAGGAGCCCTTTTATTATAAATTTTATTGTAATATACATATAGAAGAGTTTACTGTCCTTCTAGCCTTTTATTTTAGTACTACATTACTATTGTCGGATTATCTCGTTATTAGGCTTCCCACACTTCATACTTTCCTAATCTTGAACCACAGCTTTAATACTGTTTGCATCTTAGCACTGTTGACTGGTTCATTTACCTATAGAATAAAATTTTAGGGTTTTGACCCAGGTATTTAGGGCTTGGTGTATTCTATAGGTAGTATATATGTAAAGAAAGAATTGAAAAAGTCAGGGCTTGATGTTTGCTTGTATAAGGATATGGAGGATAAAGCAGAGCTATTCAAGAACTCTGTGATTTTGAGTTTAGATATCTAAAAAATAATCGATAGCCAGTTAAAGAATATAGTACCGTGATGTGTCTTTTTAATACAATCCCTGTACTATTTTCCATTTCCACAGGAAATGGAAAAGGAATCAACATGGCTTTATTCCTCTATGTAGATTTAGTTTCTCTTTGGGTTTTGTCATCATTACTTACTCATCTACTCTGAAATCTGCTCCTGTGCTGCTTCTGTTTCTGATTATTCTGTGCCACCTGCAAGACTCAACAGAGGAAGTCTTGCAAATTCTGACAACAAAACCTCCTGATTGTAAATGCAAGTTTGGTTTGAATGGTTTTCATGACTTGTAAATTTGCTCATTTCCTTTTTAGGAAGAACCATCAAAACATGTTCTTGAATACATTGTTCTGGTCTGTGGTGATAATGAAGAGCTTAGCACCTGTCCTAGCAATGTAAGTATATTTGTGGTTTTTCAGTTCTGTCATTAAGTGCAAAGAGTGTTGGAGGTGGTTTGCAAGAACTGATTGAACTGGCTTGCAAGAACTGATTGTAAGATTTTCAGGAGTTTTGTGGGTGGAATTGTTAAACATAACCATTGTTAAAAATTAAAGTATATTTTAAAATTTGAAGTATATAAAGTTACAAGGAAATAAGTTGTTACATTTAAGGTAGTAAATACTCAAAACTCATCATATCTTAATTTGAGATTATTTATACCTATTGTATCTGAGTGGTAGAAATACTATATAACAGCATGCTCCCGCAACATGATTGGAGTATTTATACCAAGGTAAATGTCAAACTACAAATCAGGGCTTGATTTATTATTTACTGATTATCTAAACTTAAGAAAGTGGTGGTTAAAATGTTAATGCAGATTAAGCCTAAAAATATGATACATCTCTAAATTGCTGGACTGTGTGCTATGTGAACAATTGAGAAAACCTTGTAATACTTGAAAACTCTTCCTTGTTTCAACAAAGATGATGTCAGTGATAAGTGAGTAGAGTTTTGGTATACATCTTCATCTTTTCACTTTTCTTCTTGTTAAATGAAACTATTAACCACTTTTCACATTGGAACTATACTCAGTTGTAAATCATATGAGCAACTTCTCTGTTCACTTGGATGTTAATCAAACATTCATAGTCAGATTTCATGACATTGGCTATAAAATTTTAAAAACGTTCACCTGGCTAACTCACTCAGGAGGAGCATCCAGCTTTTATTTCAGCGTCATGAATTCAAACCCCACATTGAGTGTAGAAATTACTAAAAAAATTTAAAAACTTAAAAAAAACTGATAGTGGATTTTTCACCAAATAGCAAGTCATATTGAAGTTACAGGTACAAATTGAAAATCAGGGTAAGTCTTTTATTTTTTATTTATTTATTTAAGTTTTGTTTTGTTTTGTTTTGTTTTTGGACAGACAGGGATCACAAATAGGTGGAGAGGCAGGCAGAGAGAGAGGAGGAAGCAGGCTCCTGCTGAGCAGAGAGTCTGATGTGGGGCTTGATCCCAGGACCCTGAGATTATGACCTGAGCGGAAGGCAGAGGTTTTAACCCACTGGGCCACCCAGGTGCCCGCAGTGTAAGTATTTTAATTCAAAATTTATTTCTAAAATTTTGTAAAGAAATCATTAACAAATTTTTGCATTAATCCTTAAAGTGTTCTCAAGAACTTTACTTGTATTTTTTTTCAGATTCTGTTCCCTAAAATGCCAAAACGACAGGGAGATTTTTTGCATTTTTTAAATGTGAAGAAGGTGAAAACAGACAAGGAAATAATAATAGCAAAAATCATTGTGGATTGTCTAAGTCGAAGGAATCAGATTTCAAATATGTTGAACAACCAATCATTGAGGAAAATCCATCATATTCATCAAAGGAAGAAACAGATAATCTTGTGCTTCCATATTGTTTGAATGAAAAACAAGCATTTAAGTTTACAGAACAGTACAAATGGATTGAAATTAAAAGAACGTAAATTAGGATGTAAGGATTGTTCAATCGTTCGGCATTTGGGATCAAAAGCAGAAAAGCATGTCCATGTGTCTAAGGAATAGATTGCATATTGAGTAACCCCTACTCGCAGTAATAAAACTACTAGACAGGCTTCTCTGCAGAAAAAAATTAGGGAAAACGATGTTTCTAAAGCCCATGGTAAAATTCAGGATTTGTTAAAGGAATCAATTAATGACTCAAATTCTGATTTAGTGCATAAACAAAATAATAAAAATACTGATGCTGATGAGGGAGGAGGAGGCTGGCTGAGGACAGAGCAAAAGCTGGAGCCTTGCACCCCCTCTTCACCCGCTCCCCTCCATATGTGTAGCATTCCTCAGGCACCCCTGACTGCCATAAAACGATAAATAGTTAACTTGCAGGGATCGCAATCCTGCAGAACAGGAATCTCCCTTGCTCTACAGATGTCCTAGAGACCTAAACAGGGAGGTTATCAATAGCACAAATTTCCAGAGGCAAATAACTCTCAGTTCCTGAAGCCCTAATGTCTCCCTCCCCACCATAAACTGGAGGAGGCTGAGGTAGAAGGGAATGTAAATGATAGCAGGATCATAACACCCCACCAAGAATCTCCCAACTATCTTGATGTTAATGCCTGACCTAAGAGACATTGATGAAGCCATAAGGGCAAGCCCCCCCCCACCCCCCGCACCTTGTAGGCCCTCCCTAACATGTGAAGACTCTGTTGAAACCTCCCATCTCTTCCCCTCCCCTTCCCCCAACCGCAAGGTATATAACATGCCTACCCTCACAACCCGGGGCAGCAGCTCTTCCTGCCCACGGGTCCTGTCCCCGTGCTTTAATAAACCACCATTTTGCACCAAAGATGTCTCAAGAATTCTTTCTTGGTCATCGGCTCCGGACCTCAGCCCACCGAACCTCACCTAGGTTCTAGAACTTCATCAATGCTACTGTAAAAGTTTCAATACTGTTTACAGTTTAGTAAAACACAATAGACCTTTATCTGATATTGAGGGGGCAATAGAATTACAAGAGAAAAATGGAGAGGTCAGCTGTTTATAAATACATGATATAGTGCAACAAGAATAGCAGAACATATTGGAAAAGAAATGAAAATGAAGATATTTAAGAATATTATAGAAGAGAATGCCAAAATCTGCATCATAATTGATGAGGCATCTACAGTTTCGAAGAAAAGCACTCTAGTGGTTTATCTCCAGTGCACAGTTCAGTTGGCTCCCACACCAGTTATGTTATTTGTTGCTTTAAAAGAATTGGTGTCATCTGCAGCAGCATGTATTTTCAGTACAATATCTTTAAATGATCGTGGGTTTACTAATGAAAATTTGAAAGCAAATCTAGTTGCATTTTGTTCTGATGGTGCTAATACAATTCTGGGAAGAAAGTCTGAAGTAGCTACAAAATTGTTGGAAAATTTTCCTAAAATCATTACTTGGAATTGTTTAAACTATCGATTTCAGTTGTCAATTGATGATACAATATCTGAAATAAAACAACTATCATTTTGGGCGCCTGGGTGGCTCAGTGGGTTAAGCCGCTGCCTTCGGCTCAGGTCATGATCTCAGGGTCCTGGGATCGAGTCCCGCATCGGGCTTTCTGCTCAGCAGGGAGTCTGCTTCCCTCTCTCTCTCTCTGCCTGCCTCTCAGTCTACTTGTGATTTCTCTCTGTCAAATAAATAAATAAAATCTTTAAAAAAAAAAAAAAACAAAAAAACAACTATCATTTTAAACTACTTCTTGATAAAATTTATGCCACATCACCATTCTAAAAAAAATCTAAAGCTTTTAGAAAATGTAGCTAAAGATCTTGAAATTGAAATTATTAAAATTAGCTGGGTAATTAAAATTAGCTGGGACCAAGATGGGTAGCATGTGGTTTATAAGCTGCTACTGCTGTATGGCATGCATATCCTGTATTATATATGCATTTTTCTAATTTTACTCTGGTTTGGCAAAGAGATTAGCTAACATTCATTTTTTGCAAGACCTTGCTTTAATGATTGACATTCTTCAAGAATTTTCACTACTTTCAACTGCATTACAGTCCAGATCAACAAACATTCAGAAAGCACAAAAATTGATCAAACGTACCATAAGAGCCTTGGAAATTTTTAAATATTGGTACTGGAAAGCATGAGTCTCAGATTGAAGGTTTGATTAAGTCAGATAAGTTTAAGATATTCCATTTAGTAAAAATAATAGTAAATAGTAAAAATAGGGGTACCTGGGTGGCTCAGTGGGTTAAAGCCTCTGCCTTCGGCTCAGGTCATGATCTCATGGTTCTGGGATTGAGCCCCACATCTGGCTCTCTGCTCAGCAGGGAGCCTGTTTCCTCTTCTCTGACTGCCTCTCTGCCTATTTGTAATCTCTGTCTAATAAATAAATAAAATCTTTGAAAAAAAAAATATATATATATAAATTTAATGCTCTTTCTAAGTATATGTTACTAGAAAACATAATTGAACACATGCATTTACATCTCATAACTGACAGAAACCATGATGAAAGTATTTTTAATTATTTTGACTTGCTAGAACACTCTACGTGGCCTTATGAAGAAATGACTTCACCATGGATAGCTGGTGAAAAAAAATTATTTCATCTATGTGAAATTTTAAAATAAGAAATTGATTTGAATGATTTTTGGGAATTTGTAAATAATATAAAATCTAATAGTGTTTCAATTCCTACAACTACACAAATAGCTAAAAAGATAGTTAATACTATTGCCATCAATAATGTTGAAGCTGAAAGAGGTTTCAATTTCATGAACATAATTTGTACAAGGGTGAGAAATAGTTTAACAATAGATCACATATCAGATCTAATGACAATAAATTTATTGGGGAAATTGCAGATTGCGACGCAACTCCATTTGTAAAGTCCTGGTCAAACTGTAACCACAGATTGGCTACAGACACAAGAGTTAGGCAAAAATCAACAAAAGCCTTCTATGAGAATCAGTTGGCTATATGGAACTTACAATAAAGGGTATTATATGTGTTTTTATCATTTGTAAATTGTGTGCTACACACCTTAAAAAATTTTTTTTGAAACCCCATTGTTAAACATTCATTGACACATTTAAAAAGCATTTTCCAAAGAGATAAAGTTGATTGTTTTTAGGAACTATATAGTTTTTTTTAAGAGATTGGCCCATGTCTACTAGAGTAGGCCATGATGTATATTATAGGGTGTCCTGTACAGAACATCCAACCATTTCCATTTCTGCTGCCTTACTTTTAGAAAGAATGCAAGAGTAACAACCCAGATAAGTTCAAAACCCTGGAAATTATATAAAATAAATGAAAAATGGAATAAAAATCGCAAGCCTTTTGGCTATCAATCACTTCTGTATGTGCTAATATATCTGTGGCTATTAAGCACTTGAGCTCACCAGGACTAAGTGAATTTCTTACTTAATTAAATATAAAAAAGTGTAAAATATTTTTAACAACTTTTTTTTTTTTTTTAGAAATACAGTTAACTTGCTACCTTGCTCATGATTATTGTAGTATGCCTATCAAACTCATGTGTCATGTGTAATACTACATAAAACACATCACTTGGGATCCTGGGTGGCTCAGTTGGTTGGGGAACTGCTTTCAGCTCAGGTCATGATCCTGGAGTCCTAGGATTGAGTCCCTCATCGGGCTCGCAGCTCCATGGGGAGTCTGCTTCTCTCTCTGACCTTCTCCTAGCTCATATTCTCTTTCACTGTCTCTCTCTCAAATAAATAAATAAAATATTAAACACACACACACACATACACACATCACTGCATTGGTGTCAACAGATGGATTCAGGGCACATTATTTTTTTCTATGAATTGATGTAACATAGCATCTTTACCTGAGTATTTTATACAGACAATAAGAATTACAGTGATACTTGTTAATTAATTGAAATACTTATCTTAATTATAATTATCTTTCTAGTTCAGACATGAATATACGCACATTTTTTAATTTAAAATGAAGGCATACGAAAAATAGAGATACAGAATCTAGTATTACAACTGGAACAATAAGACTGGGAAAAGGTACTTTACACATTTCATGATGAATGGTTAATTGCAGTTGGCTGAGGCAGAGAAAAGCTGGTTTGTTTGTTTTTTTGTTTGTTTCTGTTTTTTTTTTTTTGAAGATTCTATTTATTTATTTGAGAGAGAGTATGAGAAAGGAGGTCAGAGGAGAAGCAGACTCTCTGTGGAGCTGGGAGCCCAAAGCAGGACTCGATCCCAGCACTCCAGAATTATGACCTGAGCTAAAGGCAGCCACCCAACCAACTGAGCCACCCAGGTGCCCCAAAAAGCTGGTATTTGAAAAAGACAGTAAAGAAGTGGATAATACTGAGACAGTTTCAGCAAATGCATAATGAATGAAATCTTTCAAAGTCAAAAAATTGAACTTCAGTCACTGGAAATTAGAATTAAATGTTCAACAACATTTTTTTTTAAGATTTTATTTATTTATATGACAGACAGAGATCACAAGTAGACTGAGAGAGAGGCAGGTAGAGAGAGAGAGAGGAAAGCAGGCTCTCTGCTTAGCAGAGAGCCCAATGTGGGACTTGATCCTAGGACCCTGAGATCATGACCTGAGCTGAAGGCAGTGGCTTAACCCACTGAGCCACCGAGGCGCCCCTTCAACAACATTTCTTAAATAGTTTTTTTTTAAGGTTGATTTTAAGTTTGGCCAGCTATAAAACAGCTTGGATTTTCACATGAAAAAAAAAAAACTGGTTTTGAATAGATAATAAAATATTTCAGTAGCAGAAATTGTTAGAAAATTATGAATTAAAGCCTAAGAAATATTTTATTAAGAAAGTACAAAGTCCTTAGGTAACCAAACATTGTAGAATACAGGACCTTCCTAACTATCAAAGATTAATTGACTTAGAATCTGAAAAGTGTTTTTCTTTGGATGAGTTATGTAATATAAGAGCTCCAGCTCAAAATTTGGAGTATATTTTGTCTCATAGGACTTAAAACATTTATGAAGCAATAATTTGAATTCATGGCCTAAAACTTATGTAGCCTTTTGTGTTTTGTTTTGTTTTGTTTTTGTTTTTGTTTTTGTTTTTTTAAGTAAGCTCTGTGTCCAAAGTGGAGCTTGAATTCATGACCCCACGATCAAGAGTTGTTTCCTCAACTGACTGAGCCAGCCAGGTGCCCCATATAGTTTTGTGGGTTTTTTGTTTTTTTGTTGTTGTTGTTTTTTTAAAGATTTTATTTATTTATTTGACAGAGAGAGATCACAAGTAGGCAGAGATGCAGGCAGAGAGAGAGAGGGAAGCAGAGAGCCCGATGCGGGGCTCGATCCCAGGACCCTGAGATCATGACCCGAGCTGAAGGCAGAGCCACCCAAGCACCCCAATTTTTATTTTACTTTTTAAAAGAATTTTTTTATTTATTCATTTGAGACCGAGAAATAGCAGGAGCCGTGGGGAAAGGCAGAGGGAGAAGCGGACTCCCTGCTGAGCAGGGAGCCCTATGTGGGGCTCCATCCCCACACCTGCAGATCATGATCTGAGCCCCCAGGTGCCTCTATGTAGATATTTTTTAATCTTTTACATTTGTTAGAAGAGTTTCAGATAGATGAGGAAAAAAAAAATGATCTCTGTCACAGTAAATGGCATTTTAGGTAAGCTAGGTAAAATGTCAGATCTTTTTGAAATTTTTAAATGAAAGATTCCCCTTATTTGTTATTCTACCTGTATGATACATTTTGAAGATAGTTGTGGTCAGTTTTTTAAAATGGTCTCTATGACAGGTGTCAAGGGTACGGTTTAATGTTCATTATATGAGGGCGCCTGGGTGGCTCAGTGGTTTAAGCCACTGCCTTCGGCTCAGGTGGGATCGAGTCCCGCATCGGGCTCTCTGCTCAGCAGGGAGCCTGCTTCCTCCTCTCTCTCTCTGCCTGCCTCTCTGCCTACTTGTGATCTCTCTCTGTCAAATAAATAAATAAATTCTTTAAAAAAAATTTTCATTATATGAGTGCAAAAGCTATGAATCAACATCAACTAATAGGATTGCTGGAAGACTTAAAAGGAAATTTAGTGATCTTACATACTTTGTTAGTTGCTTGAATTGTGAAAGAATTCTAAAAAACTTTATTATTAACACTAGTTTAAGATTTTCTTGCAACAACAGAAATGCTAGCCAAATATTTAATAATCAAGAAGAAAATGGTGGGGAGCCTGGGTGGCTCAGTGGGTTAAGCCGCTGCCTTCAGCTCAGGTCATGATCTCAGGGTCCTGGGATCAAGTCCCGCATCAGGCTCTCTGCTCAGCAGGGAGCCTGCTTCCCTCTCTCTCTCTCTGCCTGCCTCTCAGTCTACTTGTGATTTCTCTCTGTCAAATAAATAAATAAAATCTTAAAAAAAAAATTTGTTAAAAAAAAAAAAGAAGAAAATGGTGGGGGCACGTGGCTGGCTCAGTTGGTGGAGCATGTGACTCTCGATCTTAGGGTTCTGGGTTCAGGCCCCATATTAGGCATAGAGCTTACTTTAAAAAAAAAAAAAGAAAGAAAGAAAATGGTGGTTTTCTTCCCAATATATTTCATATGAATGACCTAAATTTGAAGCTCCAAGGAAAAGAAAAAAGCTTATTTGTGCTGTACTTAGACAAGCACTAGAATTTATTTTGAAATAGAAACTTTAAAAACTAAATAATTTTACACATTTTTCAAATATGAATCAGCATGTATGAGAATTTAACTGTATTTGACATTGTTATATAAATGTACTATAAAAATTTGTAAGAAATTTGAAGTGTTTTATCTATTAATTTGCTTTTAAATTTACTCATTAATTTGGAACAATGACCCAAAATTTATTGCATTTATTTAGACAGATACAATCTTCAAACTGATATGCTTTTGCTCTGAAGGTAAATAAGTTCTTTTTAAAAAGGATGCACAGGATTTTTTTAATGTGGATGTAAATAAGGGAAAATTACCTTCTTTCAGTTATTGGAAAACTTGACTGGGAACAATTTGGGTATATGAATCTACTTTTCAACTATAAAATTTATACATAAATCAACTACTTGTGATAAAAAAGGCATTCAGATTAACAGATGTACGTTACATGTAACATACACATCAGATTTTAAAGACTTAGCATGTACTTTATCACATTAATTATTGATAATATGTTGAAATAATATTTTGGTTATTTTGAGTTAAAGTCATAAAATTAATATTATCTATTTATTTTTATTTTAGAATAACATACGTGGCTTACATTATTAGTTCTGTTGGATATTACTACCCTATATGATGGTTACTGTCAAATCTGGATTTCTCCAATCCAGACCTCACTTTTGAACTCCAAGAACCATAGTCAACTGCCTTCTAATCATTTTTGCATTGCCTCATAGGTATCAAACTGAGTATGTCCAAAGCTGAACTTAACAGTCCCTCACTATTTTGTCTCAGAGAACAGCACAGCTATCCATCTATTTGCTTAAATTAGAAATTTGAAGACATTTCAAAGAGTTTCTCCATTTTGCCCTGTCTCTTCATCTTTTAAATACCTCTTTAGTCCATATTTTCCTCAATATCCCCACTGCAGTTATCTTAGTTCAGGCAGGCCCTTATTTTTCTTCCTTAGTCTACCTTAATAACTTCCTAACAAGTCTCACTACCTTCATACATGCTTGCCCTCTTCTCAATCCATCCTCTGCACTAACTCACGAATGGCATTCTAAAATACACATTCTTGGGGCGCCTGGGTGGCTCAGTGGGTTAAGCCACTGCCTTCAACTCAGGTCATGATCTCAGTCCTGGGATGAGTCCCGCATCGGGCTCTCTGCTCAGCGGGGAGCCTGCTTCCCTCTCTCTCTGCCTGCCTCTCCATCTACTTGTGATTTCTCTCTGTCAAATAAATAAATAAAATCTTTAAAAAATAAATAAATAAATTAAATAAAATAAAATGCACATTCTTGGGGCGCCTGGGAGGCGCAGTGGGTTAAGCCTCTGCCTTCAGCTCGGGTCATGATCCCAGGGTCCTGGGATCAAGCCCTGCTTCGGGCTCTCTGCTCAGCCGGGAGCCTGCTTCCTCCTCTCTCTGCCTGGCTCTCTGCCTATTTGTGATCTCTGTCTGTCAAATAAATAAATAAATAATCTTAAAAAAAAAAATTTTTTTTAAATACACATTCTTACAACTTTTGTTAGTTAGGAAGACAGACTCAGATAACAGAAAACCCAATTTAAATCACTTAAATGTTTTTTTCTGGAGATGGCTGCAGGCTTTGCTTAAGTAGCTCAATGTCGTTATTGCTGTGTTATGTGGGACACTATTGGTCTTGCCCTTTGGGTTACAGGATGTCTGGCAGAGTTTTAGATATAACCGGAGTTAAGTCAAGAAGGCAAGGGGTAGAGCAAACCCTGTATAGCCATCAGGAAATCAGAAGCTTTGCCAGAAGACTTTTCAAGTATATTTATATTTTACTCACCAGAATTTTTTCAACATGACCATCTGTCATTGCAAGAGAGGCTTGGAATGTGAACATGTTTACTTTTCCTAGTTTCTTTAGTGAATGCAGACAGCAGAGAAAAGGGAATGGAGAGTGGGTTAGCCAGTCTATGGTATTTACCGTATTTCTCTACTACAGAAAATCCTTCACTGGTTTCTCACTTTCTTAAGGGTAGTAAAGTTCAACCTTTCTGATTGTTTTATAAGGAGTCATGCCGCTGCTAGATAGTGAGTTTCTTGAAAGGAGTCTGTGGGGCGCCTGGGTGGCTCAGTGTGTTAAGCCTCTGCCTTTGGCTCGGGTCATGAAATCAGGGTCCTGAGATCGAGCCCCATGTCGGGCTCTCTGCTCAGCAGGGAGCCTGCTTCCCCCTCCCACTCTGCCTACTTGTGATCTCTCTCTCTGTGTCAAATAAAATCTTAAAAAAAAAAAAAAGTCATCTATAACCCTGACTATTAATGTCAAGCATATAGGAGGAGCTCAGTGAAAGTTATCTTAGTATGTGAAGTTTCCTACATGTCAGTTCACTTTCTTTTTTTTAAAGATTTTATTTATTTGACAGAGAGAGATCACAAGTAGGCGGAGAGGGAGGCAGAGAGAGAGGAGGAAGCAGGCTCCCTGCCGAGCAGAGAGCCCTAACAAGAGGGGCTTGATTCCAGGATCCCTGGATCACAACCTGAGCTGAAGGCAGAGGCTTTAACCCACTGAGACTCCCAGGCGCCCCATGTCAGTTCTTTTTTTTTTTTTTTTAAGATTTTATTTATTTGACAGAGAGAGAGATCACAAATAGGCAGAGAGTCAGGCAGAGAGAGAGGGGGGAAGCAGGCTCTCTGCTCAGCAGGGATGCTGAGGCAGATGTGGGGCTCAATCCCAGGGCCCTGAGATCATGACCTGAGCCGAAGGCAGTGGCTTAATCCACCGAGCCACCCATGCGCCCATGTCAGTTCATTTTTATAAATTGATTACATCTTCAAATATTTCTATTTCCCAGTAGACTTCTAAGGGAAATAAGATACTCTACAGCTTTTAATTTCAGACATACTGGTATGCCTTAATTAACACTTCACATTTACTTTGAAGATACACTGAGGTATTCTTTAAAATGAATTTAAAATATTGCTTTTTTTTTTTAAGATTTTATTTATTTGACAGACAGATCACAAGTAGGCAGAGAAGCAGGCAGAGAGAGAGGGGGAAGCAGGCTCGCTGCTGAGCAGAGAGCCTGATACGGGGCTCGATCCCAGGACTCTGGGATCATGATCTGAGCCAAAGGCAGAGGCCTTAACCCACTGAGCCACCCAGGTGCCCCAAAATATTGCTTGTTTTAACATAGATGTGTTAATAGTTTGAACTGAGAATTTTTATTTATTAATTTATGTATTTACTTATTTATTTTAAAGAGAGGGAGAGAGAATGTGCACTCAGGTGGGGGAAGGGGGAGAGGGTGAGGGAGAGGGAATCTCAAGCAGATTAGGCTGAGTGTGAAGCCCAATGCAGGGCTTGATCTCATGACCCTGAGATCATGATCTAAGCCAAAATCAGGAGTCAGAGGTTTAACTGACTGAGCCATCCACACATCCCTGGACAGAAAATTTCAATAAGAATTTCAGTATGTAGGGGCACCTGGGTGACTCAATGGGTTAAAGCCTCTGCCTTCCACTCAGGTCATGATCCCAGGGTCCTAGGATTGAGCCCCGCATCGGGCTCTGCTCAGCAAGGAGCCTGCTTCCTCCTCTCTCTCTCTGCCCGCCTCTCTGCTTACTTGTTTTCTCTGTCTGTCAAATAAATTAAAAATAAATAAATTTTTAAAGTAAATAAATAAAATTGTTTAAAAAAAGAATTTCAATACGTAGCATTTTTTAGAAATTGCAACTGATAACATGAAAAACAAACACAAACATCAGTACTGCCACCCAGTTTCATTACTTAAATTTGTGTTTTAGTTTCCAAGCACATTGGTTCCAAATGATATATATTTTTTAAATATTTTATTTATTTATTTGATAGAGAGAGAGATCACAAGTAGGCAGAGAAGCAGAAAAAGAGAGACGGGGAAACAGGCTCCCTGCCGAGCAGAGAGCCCAATGTGGGGCTCGATTCCAGGACCCTGAGCTCATGACCCGAGCCAAATGCAGAGGCTTTAACCCACTGAGCCATCCAGGCACCCCCAAATGATATTTCTTTGTCATGAGTTAATGAGAAAGGTCAGGAACAGACTTAATATGTAATTTATGTGTTCATTCACCAAATGGGGCAATGGTGTACTTTTGGTAGTGTTTAAGTTCAAGTACTTTTGAGAAGTGGTACAGATTTGGCCAAAAAGCATGAGAAATGGTAAACAGGCAAATATAGAAGACCATTTTCTTGTTAATTTCTTTAAGATATGGCAAAAGTGGGGCTTCTGGTAGCTCAGTCAGTAGATCATGCCATGCAACTCTTGATTTTGGGGTTATTCTTTTGAGCTCCACATTGGGTGTCAAGATTACTTTATCTTTTAAATATTTTACTTATTTATTTGACAGAGAGAGAGAGACAGCAAGAGATGGAATACAAGAGGAGTGGTAGAGGGAGAAGCAGGCCTCCCACCTAGCAAGGAGCCCAAAGCGGGGCTTGATCCCAGGACTCCGAGATCATGATCCAAGCCCAAGGCAGACGCTTAACGCTGAGCCACCCAGGCGCCCCTACTTAAAGTATTTTTTTAAAATGAAATATAGCAAAAGTTATCGTTTCAGATGTACTAGAGCATTAAAAAGTAGATATGGTAGAATAGGGAAGTATATAGTTGCAAAGTTTTGATGTATTACATGAGATGGTACAATATTAACTAAGAAACAGAGTTAAGAGTGTATATTTTTTTAAGATTTTATTTATTTGAGAGAGACACAGCAAGAGAGGGAACACAAGCAGGGGGAGTGGGAGAGGAAGAAGCAGGTTTCCCACCAAAGAGGGAGCCTGATGCGGGGCTTGATCCTAGGACCCTGGGATCATGACCGGAGCCAAAGGCAGATGCTTAACGACTGAGCCACCCAGGCGCCCCTGTATTTTTTTTTTTTTTTTTAAGATTTTATTTACTTATCTGACAGAGCGCAGAGGGGGAGCAGCAGAGGGAGAGGGAGAAGCAGGATCCCCGCTTCTCCCTCAATCCCAGGACCCTGAGATCATGACCTGAGCCAAAGGCAGATGCTTAATTGACTGAGCCACCAGTCTTGGGGTGCCAAGAATGTATGTTCTAATTCTTTTTTTTTTTTTTTTAAGATTTAATCTATTTGACAGAGAGCACAAACAAGGTAAGTGGAGGAGGGAGAAGCAGGCTCCACACCCAACAGGGAGCCCAATGAGGGACTTGATCCCAGGACCCTGGGATTATGACCTGAGCCAAAGGCAGCTGCTTAACTGACTGAGCCACCTGGGTGCCTGTATGTTCTAATTCTTAGAACAACTATTTTAAAAAGAATTCAGAGAGTTACAGCTAAGAAAGCAATAATGGAATTTTGTTAAATGTTCAGATTCTCAGAAAAAAAGGCAGGAAAATGTACAGAAAAACAAAAAGCAGGGCAAACAAAATACAATTGTAGATTTAAATATAGCTGTAGCAATAGTTATATTAAATACAAATGGTCTAAATATACTAATAAATAAGGCAGATTGGCAAAATGAACAAACAGCAATACCTAACTCTGCCCATAAGAAATAGTTTTTAGTTATAAAATCACAAGTTGAAACTATCTGGATAGAAAAATGTTCCTGTTCCTCCTGCTATGTATAATTAAAAACCTTGAATATATATAAACAAAGGAGCACCTGGATGGCTCAGTTTCTTGAGCGTTCAACTCTTGGTTTCTGCTCAGGTTGTGATTTTGGGGTTGTGGGATTGGCCCACTTTGGGCTCTGTGCTTAGTCTGGAGCCTGCTTGTCCCTCTCCCCTCTACTCCTCCCCTTGCTCACACTCTCTCTCTCACAGTCTCACATAAGACTGAAAGATGGAGAGAAGGCAAACCAGGTAGGAGTCTTAGTATTCAGAAGCATACAGTGGTGTGTTCCCTGATTTTTCTATTTGCCTCCTATATCTCAGGCTTGAACCTGAAGAAACTAGCAACCTAGAAATGCCAGTGGATGCAGACAGAAAAATAAATGCCTGCTGTCTCATAGTCAAAGGATCAGGAAAGGGCAGGCTAGCAAGACAAAACCTATTATTTTATGAAACAAGACGAAACCAGAGAGGGAGACAAACCGTAAGAGACTCTTAATCTTAGGAAACAAACTGAGGGTTGCTGGAGAGGAGGGAGTGATGGACACTGGGGAGGGTATGTGTTATAATGAGCACTGAGTATTATTTGAGACTGATGAGTCACAGACCTGTATCCACGAAACAAATATATGTTAATTAATTGAATTTAAACAAATTTTTAAAAATTAGAATTTTAAAAATATTGGGGGGAAAACTGTTATTTTACACAATAATGTCTCTACTTCAGGCAAATACTCTAGAAAATCAGGGGACCCATCCCCACTCAAAGCAGCCAACCAAGGCCAAGTGGGGTACATGGACTTCTATCCTTGCCCACTTAGATGAAGTACCCCTAACCCTAAAACCCACTCCACTGAGGTGCTCTGTCAGAGGAGGCCTAATGGAGAATCATGAATTTAGCTTTGCCCTTCCTTCACCACCTCAGGTCTTAACAGAAGCTAACTAGAGAGCATGGACTTCTTTACTACCTGGGAATAACAAGGCAGTAACATCCCATTTTTGCTCCTAAAGTGGTGTCCAAGAACAACTAAGTAGAAAGTTAATGATTTAGAATCTCATAATAATCCATATGTCTAGGTTTCAATAAAGGTCACTTGTCATTCTAAAAACCAGGAACACACTTACACACAAAAATTAATAGTTGACAACACTAGGGGTGCCTGGGTGGCTCAGTTGGTCAAGTGTCTGACTTGGGCTTAGGTCATGATCTCGGGGTCTTGAGATCAAGCCCTGTATTGGACTCCACACTCCTCAGAGGAGTCTGCTTCTCCCTCTCCCTCTACCCCTTCCCCCTGCTTGTGCGTTCTCTTCTGCTTTCTCTTGCACAGTAAATAAATAGAACCTTTAAAGAAAAAAAGATGATCTAGTGGGATCTCTCTCTCTCTCTTTTTTTTTTTTTTTTTGTACACAATGAAACTGAAGTTTCAGGAGGTTAACAAAATTGCCATGGCCACAGGGTTGTCATGAACAGACAAGCAACACTATCTTATGGTTCTCTGTATTTACTATCCAGGATTTTTGGAAGTGAAAATGTGATTTTATATCATATTTCACCTTTTAATATTTGTGTAACTTTGGAGAGTTTATATATATATATATATTTTTTTTTTTAAGATTTATTTATTTATTTGAGAGAGAGAATGAGTGAGCAGGGGGAGAGGCAGAAGGAAAGGGAGGGAAATCCTAAGCAATCATCCAGCTGGGCACGGAGCTTGTTGTGCGGTGACCCCCTGACTCTTGACCTGGCCTGAAACCAATAGCTGGTCACGCAACAATCGGAGTTACCCGGGTACCCCTGATTGATATCTAACTTAAGTTTATTCACCTTTCAACAAAAATAATAACCTCATGAATAGTTTCAGGTTTTGTAGGGCCCATTGCATACTAAATTTGGCAAGAAAAAATGCCACAAAATTATGACCACCCTGTTATATACAATTTAAAGCATTTATTTTTGACAGCTTACAGAGATCAAATTCTCAAGTCTGTTAGTAATGCAATGTAATTTTTAGGACTGTTGTCAAATTTGGAGAAACCCCTATTGAGTTTGATATCATATAAGAATTCAAATCTACTGGAGAGTGAGTGCTCTTAAATGTTCTTTGAATTGACTACATTCAGAGTATTCCTTTAAGATTACGCAAACTGAGATGGCCAGCAATAATATAATTATATATGGAAGAGACTGCAAAGCACAAAAGTATTTCCCAGTTAATCCTTCACAAAAACCTCAGAAATGCCTACCTGCCACCACAGGGCAGGGGAAACAGGAAGGGAAAATGCAAACAAGGGGCAACTAAAGTGGAAAGAAACAGTGGTCTTAACTGACTATGGTAGAAATAGACATTTTTGCAAATTTTACAAAAACATATAAACATGAAGATATTGCTGGGACCCCTTTTTGGGAAGATATCCATGAAGGAAACTATTAACTTTATACTAATTCTGCCACTGACCTAGTTCTTTTTTTTTTTTTTTTTTTTTTGAGTTTTGAGTTTTGAGTTTTGAGTGAGGTAAGGCAGGCTTGGGAAATTTCTAGACACTTAACGAGCAGTCAATAAATGTCACCTGAAGAATGACAGAATTGTTGATAATTTTTTTAAGATGTTGAGTATGGGGCAGGTGGAGGGAGTTCATTTTCCTTTTTGTTTTTAAACTTCCCTAATGAATTTTTTTCAAGTCACAAGATAAAAAGAAATAAAATGTTTCAATTATTTTCTGTGTTAGAATTCTAATAAATTATACAATTCCTAACTTACCTCAAGAATAATGGTTACTGGGTGCCTGGGTGGCTCAGTGGGTTAAAGCTTCTGCCTTCGGCTCAGGTCATGATCCCAGAGTCCTGAGATGGAGCCCCAAATCGGGCTCTCTGCTCAGTGGGGAGCCTGCTTCCTCCTCTCTCTGCCTGCCTCTCTGCCTACTTGTGATCTGTCTGTCAAATAAATAAATAAATAAATAAATAAAAATCTTTAAAAAAAAAAAAGAATAATGGTTACTAACAATTTGTATTCTTAAGCAAAAAACTTGTAGATACAAAAACAACATACAATTATTGAAAGTATTATAAAAGAATACCGTAAATTTGCCCTATTTTTTTAAAATTTTATTTATTTTTTTGACAGAGAGAGAGAGATCACAAGTAGGCAGAGAGGCAGGCAGAGAGAAAGGAAGGGCCCTATTTTTTTAAAAAATTTTACTTTTTAGGAGCGCCTGGGTGGCTCAGTGGGTTGAAGCCTCTGCCTTCGGCTCAGGTCATGATCCTAGAGTCCTGGGATGGAGCCCCGCATCAGGCTCTGTTTAGCAGGGAGCCTGCTTTCTCTTCTCTCTCTGCCTGCTTCTCTGTGATCTCCGTCTGTCAAATAAATAAATAAAATCTTTTTAAAAATTTCTTTTTAATTTTTATAGGTATTATAGGTACTTGAAAAAAACATTTTCAGTTCTAAATCTAACATTGGATTATATTGGAGAATCTGCAGCCTCCCTGACTGGAAGCACAGAGAGACATTTGTAACATCACTAGTCTTCTTGATGGAGCAAAAAGCTTTCTGAAGAAGCTGCATGTAGATTCCACCCTAATTATCAGCGATGCATCAAACCAAAGAATTTCCAGTAGTCAAATAAGCATGAAGTATGTTTACTTTGGAAATATGCGTTTCCCCATTCCCAAATAAAATCGGTATGTGAAAAAAATTTAAGTTTTATCCTACTTCAGACCACATTCCAGAAAAAAAAGTTAAAGGTGGAGTAAAGAGTTAAAATTGAAGCTATACAAGAAAAATAAACGTTGATGAATATTTTTATATTCTTTAAAGGGAACAAATTTTTGTTATTTTTCCTCTAAAGAGTTTTATTTTTTTTTATTTTTTTAAAGATTTTATTTATTTATTTGACAGAGAGATTACAAGTAGGGCAGAGAGGCAGGCAGAGAGAAAGAGAGGAGGAAGCAGGATCCCTGCTGAGCAGAGAGCCCAATGCGGGACTCGATCCCAGAACCCTGAGATCATGACCTGAGCCGAAGGCAGCAGCTTAACCCACTGAGCCACCCAGGCACCCCTCCTCTAAAGAGTTTTAAAACTCTCAATATAAAAGTATTACAGCAAAGTGCCAAACAAAAAAACTAACATATGAGTTCCCGCATGTGTATTTTGTGGACTTCCTACATAGAGATGATAGTTTCATGAAGATTTTTACTTTGTGGTGGAAAGTATGGTCAGTATTTTCATGTTCCGTGATATAATTTTTCTACGAATGCCTTTAATGCATTTGTCCTTTCTATAGCTCTTTTCACATTTTTTCTTACAAAATCTATGGCTTCTTTTGTGCCATAGCATTTTTTCAACATTTATTTTATAATGACATTGTTTTTCCTGGTCCAGCTTTTTGCACTTGAGCTCATGGTTGGTGAGAGGGGCCAGGGTTCTCTGCCAGGCTTCAGACCTTGCAGAGGCCCTGTCTTCGCTGTCATAGAGACTACTGATTCCAGCCACGATGACCCCTCTGAGAAATCTTTTGTGTAGCCCTGTTCCCTTTGGTCCTCTGACCCAGGCTGAGTCTGGAAGGATTGCTGTCACCAGCCCTGCATTCCCAGACCCTTCACCAGCAGCAGCAAACAGTATAGAGCCCTTGCATTTACCAATGAGCCCTTGACCTTCATGGAGTAAGATTCTGTTGGATCTTTCTGAGATCCGCTCCTAGGAGTCCTCTTAGATAGATACTCTGTGCCTTTTCTCCACATCCCAACCTCATGACTTCTGCTTGAAGTTCACACCTCAGTTGTTAGATTCACAGGTTAAAGAATTTGCATTTCCGAATGAGTTTCCCCTTTTCAGGAAGTATACTTTTGCTGGTACTCTGAGTTTACCACTCATGAGGCCCCTTGATGTTCTCTGCATTTTCTATTTAATTTTAATTGGCTTTCTCTAGGGCTATACAGATTTTTGTCTGAAAGCTGTTTGCTAAAAAATAGGGCCATATTTTTAAATCTTTATTTCGTTTTGTTGTTTCTAACTTTTTTTTGCTTTGTTTGATTTCTCAGAGGAAGAGAAAGACAGTAAGGTTACCAATGTGTTCATACCAGTTACATCCAGTTTTGCTAATACAACTCTGATTCTCATTCTTTTATTCAGAACCTGTCTCCTCATACTCCTTGAGACTCTTTTTATCTTCTCCAATATGCTAGAATTGGATAAAAAGGTGCCAGTTGTGTATCTTTCCTTATTCATTGTTTGGGGTACATGATGGACCCTTTCAAACTGGATACTTGCATCCTTCAATTCTGGGAAAATTTATTAACTTTTTATATAATTTTTATTCAACGTACTCCTCCCCATTTTTCATTTTATCTCTTTCTGGAATTCCAGTTACCCTAGGAATTCAGTTATTATGGACTGAATCTCTAAGTCTCTATCATTTCTCTACAATTTTTTAAGTCTTGGCTTCCTTGTCCTGTTTCTGGGAGGTTTCCTTAGCTATATCACTTCCAGCCATCTATTGAATTTTTTATTTCAATTGTCAGAATTCTAATTTCCAAGACCTTTTTCTTGTTCTCTATTGTTTGTTTGTTTGTTTCTTCCTTCCTTCCTTCCTTCCTTTTTTTAATACTATGCTTATTTCTGGATTCCCTTTATTTATCCTGCTGAACAAAACATTTTAAATATTGTATTCTAGGCATTAGTTGTTTCACCCAAGATCCCTTTTTCTTATTATCTTAAATTTGCTTTTCCTTTCCAAGGCCTTTCTGTTTGAATCCTGGATGTTCTTTCGTATTTAATCTTTTTTTTTTTTTTTTTAAAGATTTTAGTTATTTATTTGATACACAGAGATTACAAGTAGTCAGAGAGGCAGGCAGGGAGAGAGGAGGAAGCAGGCTCCCCGCTGAGCAGAGAGCCCGTGCGGGGCTCCATCCCAGGACCCTGAGACCATGACCTGAGCCGAAGGCAGAGGCTTTAACCCACTGAGCCACCCAGGTGCCCCCATATTTAATCTGTTACCTGGGGAGCTTCAACTGTGAGTCACTGGCTAGAAAGCCATCTGTTTGGGGGGCATCCTTCATATCAGTCTGATACTGAGTCTTGTGCTTAGTGCTGAGTTGCTCTCCAAATCTTTTGGTTCTCCTGGCTGATAATATTTTGCATATAGGACAGGGAAAAGGGACTGAAAGTGACAGTGTTTCAAAAACAGACTCACTGAATTCCCTTTTCAGCTCCCATTTATGCCCACAACTATACCTTTTACCCTGGGCTGTGTATGTCTCCTTTTGACTAAATGCAAAGAATGTCTTGTGAGTAGGTATGTGGAGATTTTTAGGAGGAGGGATTTACAGTTCCCGTATCCAGTCTCTCAAACTCTCTTTGTTATGTGGAACCTTAATCTCCACTATCCATTGTTATCTGGTGTCAGTTCTGTGACCCTCCTGAGTTTTCTGGGGGCAAATTGGTTTGCTTCCTCTTCCCTGTAAAATCAGTTACTACTCTGTTTTTCTGGGTCCCAAAGTTTTCTCAACTGTTTAAAGGAAATAATACCAAATGATACAGGTTGTCGTATAAGTCAAATGAAGTTTTATGTATGTAATATGCATAATAGCACCTAGCTTGAAGTAATCATTCTACAAATGGTAGTTTTTAGTGTTCTATAACTTCTCAAAATCCTAGGTACTCCTATTCATATTAATTCTCTAGAATATGGTGCCCCCCAAAAGTCTCTGTTGCTGTCATTGTGGATTTATTAATTTCTGTACATTCATCTTAGAAAAAAAATTGGGAAATGAAATAAATCGTGCTTTGATTCTGCCACTTCAATGCCTTAATTACTAGATATTTATAAATTATAGCATCTGATGGTTAATTATAACTATTTTTTTTTAAGATTTATGTATTTGACAGATGCATGCACACAAGCATGAGGTCAGGCCATTGGGTTGGGGGAAGGCAGAGAGAGAAAGGGAGCAGACTCCCCACTGAGTGCAGAGCCAGATGGAGGCTAGTCCCTGGACCCTAAGATTACAACCCATGCCAAAATCAAGAGCTGGCCGCTTAACCGAATGAGCCACCCAGGCACCCCTGTAACTCAATATTCTTTAAGAATATTACTACAAGGGTGCCTGGGTGGCTCAGTTGGTTAAGCAACTGCCTTCAGCTCAGGTCATGATCCCGGAGTCCCGGGATCGAGTCCCACATCGAGCTCCCAGCTACATGGGGAGTCAGCGTCTCCTTCTGACCTTCTCCCCTCTCATGCTCTCTCTCTCTCTCTCTCTCAAATAAATAAATAAAATCTTTAAAAAAATTTTTTTAATTAAAAAAAGTATATTACTACAATTGGGGTACCTGGGGGGCCCAGTCAGGTAGACATCTGCCTTTGGCTCAGATCATGATCAGGGGTCCTGGGATCCAACCCAGTGTTGGGCTCCCTGCTCAGTGGGGAGCCTGCTCTTCCCCACTGGTTATGCTCTCTTGTGCTCTCATGCACTCTTAAGTAAAATCTTTATTTAAAAAAATAGTATTATTACTATTTTCATAAATTTATTAATCCAGATGAGTTTTATAATCATTTGATTGGCCTTCCCCCACCCCCTTTCCCCCAAAATACGCTTGAAATTTTTATTGGAATTATACTTAAGTAATTTTCAAATCTGGAAAGAAGTTACATATTTATGAAACTGATTATTCCAATTCAAGTACAAGGGCAACTTAAAGTTTTTCTTTTCCTCAATAAATACTTGAGGGGCGCCTGGGTGGCTCAGTGGGTTAAAGCCTCTGCCTTCAGCTCAGGTCATGATCTCAGGGTCCTGGGATAGAGCGCCGCATTGGGCTCTCTGCTCAGTGGGGAGCCTGCTTCCTCCTCTCTCTCTCTGCCTGCCTCTCCGCCTACTTTTGATATCTCTCTCTGTCAAATAAATAAATAAAATTTTTAAAAAAATACTTGCATCTTTTTTTTTTTTTTTTTGACAGACAGAGATCACAAGTAGGCAGAGAGGTAGGCAGAGAGAGAGGAGGAAGCAGGCTCCCCGCTGAGCAGAGAGCCTGATGTGGAGCTCCATCTCAGGACCCTGGGATCATGGCCTGAGCCGAAGGCAGAGGCTTTAATCCACTGAGCCACCCAGGCGCCCCAAATACTTGCACCTTTAAGATACAGATCCTACATACTTACAAATTTAATTCCTATGAGTTTCATATTTGTATATTTTATATGTTGGTACTCCAAATGGGACATTATTTTTATTTTTATAATTAGTCATTTCTGTATAGAGTAATAGTGATATTTATGTTTCCCTTTTAAGTCTCCACATTACTCTTCTGATTCAAATCCGTTTTCTAAGAAGAGGGAAAAGGTTTCTTCCTCAAATAATGGTCTTTTTATCTCCTCTAATACTTTTGCTTCATTCTCTTCTTTATCTTAGAGCATTGGTTATGACTTGTAGATATAAGAGTAGCAGTTACAGGCAAGTTTATTTTCTCCCTCAACTAAATAGGAATGTCTTTAGTGTTGTTATGGCTGATTATTTGGTTTGGTTGGAGATAAGACTTTTTGTTTTTTTAAGATTCCATTTATTTATTTGAGATAGAGAGAGCTCAAGCAGGGACACAGAGAGAGAGGGAGAAGCAAACTCCCCGCTGAGCAAGGAGCTGGATGCCGGGCTCAATCGCCAGACCCCAGGATCATGAACTGAGCCGAAGGCAAATGTCTGACTGAGCCACCCAGGCACTGTGAGATAAGACATTCTTTAACAAGTGTCCAGCTGATTTGTATTTTGCTTTTGCTGCTTTGAGCAAAAAAAAAAAAAAAAAAAAAAAAAGTATACACATGTCCGCATGCGTGCAAATCTCATGCATATTCTCATTAAAGGAAAACAATTACTTGATATTCTAATATCTGGGACCTTTGTGGCAGATAATCAAGCTCTATACTCAGAGAAAAAAAAAATAGGCCATTTTATACTTGAGAGTGGCAGGATCCAGAGGCAAAAAACAGGCAAAAGGAAAAGAAAGGGACTGCGTCTAGCTTCTTGGATTTACCTGCCACACTATCCTGGTAGCACAAATCGAGGATCATTTCGCTTCCCACCTAAATCTATTTTGTGATCATACTAGAATTGTGCAAAGACTACACCTCATGACTTTTAAAGTAATCTATTTGGCATTATTTTATTCTATCATTATGAATTAAGTGGAATATGTGAACAGCAATTGCTGTATCATAGGTTCAATAGTTACTGAATAGGTATGGCCATTTGCCCCTTAACCAAATGATCCTGGGTTACTTCATCTACATTTTTTCTAATTTTCCTCTACCACTCACATTCTAGCTGTTCTCTTTACTCTGACTTTCAGTATCCTTACCTCTAGTAAGCTCCTCTATCTCTGGTAATTTGTTGCTTATAATCATCTTGGACTCAAGAATGCACTAAACCAGGGCGCCTGGGTGGCTCAGTCAGTTGAGCTTCCAAAGCTTGTTTTCAACTCAGGTCATGATCTCGGGGTCGTGAGAGCAAGCCTTGCATTGGGCTCTGTGCTAAGTGCAGAGTTTGCTTGTCCCTCTCACTTTGTCCCACCTCCACACATACTTTCTTTCTCTCAAATAAATAAATCTTAAGAAAAAAGAAAAAACTAAACCCACTTAATGTAATTAAATAGTAAATAGGTTAAGACTTAGGGTCTGAGGATACCACCCATGATCAGTAGAATAATTTTTGTGTAATGACATTTATTTTGGGTTCTAGAGAGCTAACAAAAATTATTTAGTGGCAGTGGGTGGCTCAGTTGGTTGAGTGTCTGCCTTTGGCCCAGGTCTTGATCCTAGGGTCCTGGGATCCAGGCCTGCATCCAACTTCCTGCTCAGCAGAGAGTCTGCTGCTCTCTTTTTCCCTCTCTCTGCCCCTTCTCCACCCCCGCCTCCATGGTCTCTCTCTCTCTCTCTCTTTCTCTCTCTCTCAAATAAATAAAATCTTCTAAAAATTATTTGAGGGCCACCTGGGTGGCTCAATGGGTTGAGCTTCTGCCTTTGGCTCAGGTCATGATCTCAGGGTCCTAAGATGGAGCCCCACATTAGGCTCTCTGCTTAGCAGGGAGCCTGCCTTTCTGCCTACTTGTGATTTCTCTCTCTCTGTCAAATAAATAAAAATCTTTGAAAAATTATTTGAATTAATAAATTATATTAATTTTGAATGAGTAATACATGCACACAGTAAAATATTTAAAGAGCCAAATGCTTACATATTGAAAAATGTCTTACGCCAAACACATGGCCCAGAGGCAACCACTCCTACCACTTTCCTATCTACATTTCTAAGTTGTCCAGGTCTGTACAACCATGCACATATATTTTTTACAAAATGCAGGATTTTACATATACTACTCTGATCTTTGATAATTTTTTAAATTAACAGTATCTTTTGTTTTTAACATTGTGTTTATTTGACAGAGAGCAAGAGAGCACAAGCAGGGGGAGTGGCAGAGGGAAAGAGAGAAGCAGACTCCCCCCTGAATAGGAAGCCTGATGCAGAACTCCATCCCAGGACCCCAAGATCATGACCTGAGCCGAAGGCAGATGCTGAACCAACTAAACCATCCAGGCACCCCAAAAAATAGAATCTTAAAAAAAAAAAAAAGTCGGGGCGCCTGGGTGGCTCAGTGGGTTAAGCCGCTGCCTTCGGCTCAGGTCATGATCTCAGGGTCCTGGGATCGAGTCCCACGTCGGGCTCTCTGCTCAGCAGGGAGCCTGCTTCCTCCTCTCTCTCTGCCTGCCTCTCTGCCAACTTGTGATCTCTGTCTGTCAAATAAATAAATATAATCTTTAAAAAAAAAAAAAAGTCATCCTTTCAACAAACTTTGCCTTGGGTCATCTTTCAGACGCCTACAAAAACTCTCAACTCAGTGTTCGTTTTTGTGTCCCTTAGAACTGACTTGATTATCTTCACCTGTTCAAAACCAAGACTGTAAGTTGTCAGGCCCATAGACTTAATGACAGACAGCCATTAGTTAGTATACAGAGACAAAAGGTGCAAAAACAACACTATCTCTTTAAGTTTTCATGGGTTAATCTACCTTCCAATAGGATGGACACTTGCTTCTTATATATTTTCTCATTACTGTCCAAACTAATGCTCCTGTCTTTCCACATGGCACAATTTTACCAAGGATAATTGAGAACTACAGTGGGCACTTTAGGGAACTTTAATTATGAGTGAAATTATACATTTCAGAGGGCATATCAGAGGTACATTTGATGATAAATTTTGAATTAATCTATAAAATTTAAATCTTAGCTTCCATGAATTACACCAAAGAGCATTTTTATTAGTATGTCCCTAAGCGGTTAATGCTTTGTTAGAAAAGATGGACATAGGGAAACCAAAAATAGGATCTAAATGTTTCTGAGGTCCAAAGAACTCCATCCAAACATCATGCATGGCAGCAAAGGTTGACTGGGGGGTCTAGTCTAGATTTCCACCCTCAACAGCCTATAAGGCAGTGAGCTCATGTCCATCCCTCCCCCACAGGGCTAAAGAAGGAAAGTTACATTGTACTATCAATTGACACAGAAAAGGCATAACAAAATTCAGTACTTACTTGTGATTAAAAAAAAAAAAAAGCTGTCGGGGCGCCTGGGTGGCTCAGTGGGTTAAAGCCTCTGCCTACAGCTCAGGTCATGATCCCAGGGTTCTGGGATCCCGCGTTGGGCTCTCTGCTCAGTGGGGAGCCTACTTCCCACCCCATCTCTCTCTGCCTGCATCTCTGCCTACTTGTGATCTCTGCCTGTCAAATAAATAAAATCTTAAAAAAAAAAAAAAAGCTGTCAAAAGCCACAAAAGCTCTATAGTTAACATTATACTTAATGGTATAAGAGTAAATGTTTTTCCCATGAGATCAGTAACAAAACAAAGATGTCCATTTTCACCACTCTTCTTCAACATAGTGCTAGACATTCTAGCCAATACATGTAGGCAAGCAAAGGAAATAAAAGGGATATAGATTGTAAGGAAAGAAATCAAAATTGTCTTTATTTGCAGATAACTGACTATATAATCTCAAGGAGCCTCAAAAACAAAAACAAAATGAAAAAACAAAATCCCAAACCCTCGCTAAAACCAAAGGAGTGAGTTCAGCAAGATCACAAACACTTGATCAATATACAAAACTTGACTGTATTTCTATATATTAGCAATTATCATATAGACACCAAGTTTAAAAGTATAACACTATTTATCATCATTCCCAAAACCAAACCAAAACAGAACATAAAACCTTAAGTATGGTAGTATATGCTAAAAACTACTCAATGTTAATGAAAGAAATCCTAGAAAACTTAAATAGATGGAGAAATGTGCTCTGTTCATGGACTGGAGTACTCAATATAGTAAATTGTCAATTCCCACCAAACTGAAATATAGCTTTAATGCAATTCTAATCAAAATCCCAGCAAGACTTTTGTAGACTTACACAAGATTATTCTAAAGACATGAAGACACATTTTGGCACACAGAATATACAGATGGCAAGCACATGAAAAGATGAGCAATATTATTTACAAGTACTAAAATACAAATTAAAACTATAATGTGACAGCACTACACACTTAGAACAGTTAAAAAAAAAAAATAGTGACAATACCAAACACCAGCAAGAATGTGCAGAAACCTAT
The DNA here is from genome assembly GCF_022355385.1 of Mustela nigripes. Taxonomy (NCBI): domain Eukaryota; kingdom Metazoa; phylum Chordata; class Mammalia; order Carnivora; family Mustelidae; genus Mustela; species Mustela nigripes. The sequence continues at coordinate 47,269,298 of NC_081561.1, read as the reverse complement.
CAGTCCTATATTGTGGTGAGAATGTAAAATGTTACAGCAACTCTTCAAAACACTTTGGCAGTTTCTTGAAAAAAAGAGAAAAGAAAAGTAAACATGCTAAACATATGACCTGATAATTGCAGTTTTGGGGCATTTATCTCAGAGAAATGAAAACTTATGTTAACTTAAAAACCTTTACAGAAATGTTCATAGCAGCTTTATTTGTGACAGCCAAAAGCTGGAAACCACCCACATGTCTTTCAACATGAGAATGGTTAAACTGTGTTACATCCATACCATGGAATACTACTCAGAAATAAAAAGGAACAGAGTATTGGTTCTACGTGGAAGGACCTGGAAGAATCTCCAAAAAATTAATCTGAGTGGGAAAAAAAAAAGGCCAATTCCAAAAGTTATATATTGTGGGATTCCATTTATATAGCATTATTGAAATGATCAAATTATAGAAGTAGAAAACAGATTAGTGGTTGCCAGGCGTTAAGGAGGAGTTGGATTAGGGTGGGAAAAGGGCATGGCTAGAAGGGGGCAACAGGAGGAATCCTTGTAATAGATATATATTGTATCCTGGCTGTATCACCGTCAACATCCTGGTTGTGATACTGTACTACAGGTTTTTTGGTTTGTTTGTCTTTTAAAGCTTTTATTTTTAAGTAATGTCTATACCCAGTGTGGGGTTCCCAACTCACAACATCAAGACCAAGAGTTGCACACTCCACCAGTTGAGTCAGTCAGATGCCCCTGTCTTACAGTTTTGAATAATGAATAATGTTACCTTCAGGGGAAACTGGGAAAATGGTACAGAGTATCTCTCTATATTCTTTTTGATTTGTTTTTTTGTTTGTTTGTTTTGTTTTGTTTTGCTTTAAACAGCTTTACAGAGATAAAATTTACATACAAAACAAGTCACCTATTTAAAGTATATAAGGTTTTTTAATACATTCAGAGATAGGTATAGCTATCACTATAATTTTAGACCTAGTAAAATTTTATCCATATATCCCCTTCCCCAGCCCTAAATAACCACTAATTTATTTCTCTGTAGATTTCCCTGTTATGGACACTTAATATGAATAGTCATATAATATGTGGTATTTTGTGACGGTCTGTCACTTAGCATAATGTTTTGAAGGTTCATCCATGATGTAATATGTATCAGTACTTCATTCTTTTTATGGGTAAATAATATTTCACTATGACTATACTCTATTTTATTTATCCATTTATCAACTGTTGAAAGGGGCGCCTGGGTGGCTCAGTGGGTTAAAGCCTTGGCCTTTCGCTCAGGTCATGATCCCAGGGTCCTGGAATTGAGTCCCGCATGGGGCTCTCTGCTCAGCAGGGAGCCTGCTTCCCTCCCCTCTCTCTGCCTGTCTCTCTGCCTGCTTTAATCTCTGACTGTCAAATAAATAAATAAAATCTTTATTGTCAACTGTTGAATATTTTGGTTGTTTCCACCTCTTGGCTCTTTTAAATATTCTTGGACAAGTTTTTGCATGAACATATTTTCAATTCCCCTGGACATAAATCTAGGAATAGAACTGCTGGCCTATAAGGTAACATTTATGCTTAATCATTTGAGAAACTGTCACATTACTTTACAAAGTAGCTACAAAATTTTACATTCCCACTAGCAGTGTATGAATTTTACTGTTTCTCCACATCCTTGGCAGCTCTTGTTATTACCTGACTTTTGATCTTAGCCTTCCTGGTGAAGTAGTAGGTCATCACGGTTTTGATTTGCACTTTCCTGATTAATAGTGATGTTGAGCATATTTTCATGTACTTACTGGTCATTGCATATCTTTATATTATGGATACAAGTCTCTCTCTCTCTCTCTTTTTTTTAACAGTGATTCCAAACAGTTTAATGTAATTCCAAGACAAAGTGTGATTACATTTCTACACATATACATTATGCATATGTGAGTTTACATATTTTAATTAATAACTCGTTTCACATCAGAGACTGAAAAAATGATCAAAAAGAAATCGTGAGTAACAAGCTATAACATAGTTCACTACAATAGGACCTCCCTACTCACCCTACAGTTAGTAATATTACTATTAAAATAACTATATTTTTCTATAATTTTTTTCTGTTAATCATCTCATAAATTTACAATGCTATTGGTTTCCAATACTAATAAAAATTCACTCCATTTTTCAACAACGAAAATGATTATTAATTTAGAAGCATATGACATCATGATGAAAAACACAAGCATTTTGTTAACAAGGACTTGATCAATTCTTAACTGATCAGTTAAGAATTATGTTTTTTGTATAAAAAATTAAAAATTAAAAAAAAGAAAAAAAGAAAAAAAAAGAATTATGTTTTTTGTAAAACATTCTAAAGCCAAGTAACATATCCATTCTTATACCTATAATATGAGACTAAGGAATAGGTTACATTAAGGTCTACAACACTTTGGTTTGTTTTTTTTTTAAAAAGTAGACATTTATAAATAAAAAAGAAAAGAGGGACAATTCACATAGGAAAAAATGGTATACGAGAAAATACTGTTGCACGCAGTAGTTTTCACAAAGATTAACATGGATTAACACTTTTCATTACAGAAACCATATAGTGGAGGAACAAAACAGACCAGGGCTTTCATTGGGCTATTGAGCTGAGAAACCTGGTGGAGGAATATGTAGGCAAGGTGACCTTGGGGAGGGAGCCGTGTTCCTTGGACTGTTGACCAATCACCATCCGGTCTCCTCTTCCCGGCTCTCATCCTGGGGAGTGGTCTTTCTATCCAGTGTCTGGAATTCATGGGCCGTTGAAAGGTAAACATTTCTACAGATCTGTTTTCTTTCCATTCTAATGGATCCCGTTTTTGGAAGCGTGATATCGTATCAGAGGTTGCAGCTCAGCCAAATGGGATGGAAAATTCCAGTCGTTCTGATGTGCTGCCCCCCTCACTCATTGGTGCCCGGGAGGCTGGGGACCCAGAGAGAGCGGTGGCCCCCCTCAGTGGATACAAGTCTCATCACATAAATGATTTACAAATATTTTCTCTCATTCATTGGGTTGTCTTTTAATTTTCTTGATGGTGTCCTTTGAAGCACAAAGGTTTTTAATTTTGAAGAATTCTAATTTATCAAATGAGTTTTTAAAATTTCGGTTATTATACTTTCTAACTCCAGAATTTCCATTGTTTTTTTTTTCTTATAATTTCTTTTTTTTTAAAGATTTTATTTATTTATTTGACAGAGAGATCACAAGTAGGCAGAGAGGCAGGTGGGGGCGGGGGGAAGCAGGCTCCCAAGCAAGGAGTCCAATGCAGGACTTGATCCCAGGCCCAACTGATTGAGCCACCCAGGCAGCCCTTTTCTTATAATTTCTATCTCATTATTGGTATTCTGTATCTTCTTTTGCTTTTTAATCCTGTTTTCCTTTCGTTCTGTGAATGTCTGTATAATGGCTAATCTGAAGTCTTACAAATCTGTTCTCATAGGAAATTTCTGTTGCCTGCTTTGTGTGTGTGTGTGTGTGTGTGTATGTGTGTGTGTATGGATTAGACTTGTTTCTTTGCTTGCCTTTTAATTTTTTGTAGGAAACTAGACATTTTAGATAATACATTGTGTACTGGTGTCCCCCTCTTCTAGGACTCATTATTTTTATTTGCTCATTTGGTTAGTGACTGGCTGGATTATTCCAGTGAAGTCTAGGACCCCCACCCAGAGTAAAGCCTCTATGTTGCTTCTCAAGGAGGTGCAACATCCACAGTCACCATGGGATGACACTGGTTTTGTTGGGCTCTCTCACTCTTTCCCTGATCATACCCAACAGATAAAATGCATTAAGTCCTGCTAGTTGGAAAATTGCTGGAAGATCAGTTGCTCTACAGAGTAATCCAATCCAATTCTGTCTCCTTTGAAGGAACAGTCTTTGTGATCACTGTTTGATATTTATTTTGTTCTCTTAGGTATCTTATTCCATGGTTCTGATGAAAACTAGGCAACCTGCAGTTTATCCTTTATCTTGAATGTCCTCCCAATTGCTTTTCACCACAATTTCCACTGTTCTTGAAAGTATCTACAGGGTTGAACTTTTCCACCACTGTTGCAAATAAAGTCAGCTCTTTTGTTAGTACATTAGGAGCTATCTGTTTCACAGCCTGCTTTTTCTCCAAGCCAAAGTTTCTAAACTAGGGCTCTGGACAATGACAAACTTCTCTTTTAGTGACATTCCATTCCAGGAGCTCAACAGTTGGTGGAGGTGTGGAGGCATCAGCCTGAGGTTCTCTGGTCTTCCCCCTCCTGGAATAAATCATTGTCTTAGGGTAGTCAAGGGTAATAAAGGGCTCAGTCTTCTCAGTGTGCTGTGTTCAAGGTAGAACTTCTGATCCATTAGTGTCACTTGCATGGAAAAGGAGCATTGCTACCTCTCAACTGCACTCACCTGAGATTTAGCCTCAGCAACAGGTAAGCTGGGGACAAGAAGACAAATGTTGATATCCTGCTCCTTCCAGAAAAAGAGCTCTCTCTGAGAGCTAGGGGTTAGAGAGTAGAGGGAAAACCCTTTTCTTGGCTGCACCAGTCTGGGATGGAGTCTCTGTCTCACAGAGGTGGGAGGGGAGTGGTAGGGAGTGATCTTGGTTGGAATACCACAGACTCTTCCTTTGTTACAGAATTTTCATAGATTTTCTTTAATAGATGTTTCTTCATTTGCTATTTTTCCTTAGAACCGCTTCGATAGGCTTTAAACAGTTTTTGAGATATAATGTTCACCAGTTTCACTTGGGAACAGGTCAGCATAGCTCCTCACACTATCATGTCAGAAATACTATGAATTATTTTTTATGAGTGCATGTGAATGTAAACTTCTCTCAAAGAAAATAAACTAAGAGCACCTGGGTGGCTCAGTTAGTCAAGCATCTGCCTTTGGCTTAAGTCTTGATCCCAGGGCTCTGGGATCCAGTCCCATAGCAGGCTTTCTGCTCAGCAGGGGGCCTGCTTCTGCCTTTCCTTCTGCCTGCCGCCCTACCTGCCTATGCTTGCTCTCTCTCTGTCAGATAACTGAATAAAATCTTTAAAAAAAGAAAAACTAATCACGACATAAATATATAGCATGGCTAAACTACATCTGAAGCAAATATTATAGCTCTCATGGTAGAAAAAGTAGACCCACAAGAAAAGCAGTTAAAGGCAGAGGCTTTAACCCACTGAGCCAACCAGGTGCCCTTGAATGGTATTTTTGTTTGTTTGTTTTTTGAATTTTTTTTTTTTAAAAAGGGAATGAGCTTGTAATTAAAATTTTTAAAAAGAGAGGAGGTGAGACCCGGAAAAATGCCAGTTGAAAAAAGTTGAGACCCAGTAGAGTTGCAATATTACATTTTGTGACCATAGTAAAAATTGGTATCATCATATTATACTCTCTAAAGGACTAAGTTTCGTAAAGAGCATGTTTCCGTGGTCTGAAAGTATACCCTTACAGATTACTTATTAATTGTAAGTGGGAAAACTACATAGTGGTGATACTGGATAACACCGAGAGCAGATCATTAAAATTACGATCCTTAATGAGGAGCAGTTAACTATCATATGCTTCCAAAAAAAAACCAAAAAAAACAAAAAACCATCATGTACTTGAGATACAGTCTACTTCAACATCACTTTCAGTGTTTTGTCTGGTAATGCGAAACTTGAATCTAACTGTGAGGAAACCTTTGACAAGCCAAAATTGAAGAATATTTTATGAAATAATTGGTCTTTATACTCCACAAACACCAATATCATGAACAATAAAGGCTGAAAAACTCCAAATTAAGAAAATTGGAACTATGATAACTCAATGCATTATGTGATCTTGGACTAGACAACTGATAAAATGTGATAAGGACTATATATTGGGGGGAAGAGGATCATATAAGTCTCCAGATTTTAATAATACTAATTCTTTGGACTGCATGTTTTTATGTCCCCAAAATTCATATGTTGAAACCCTGTTTCCCAATGGGATGGTATTTGGAAATGGGACCTTTGGGAGGTAATAGGTCATGAGGGTAGAGCCCTCAGGATGGGATTTGTGTTCCTTATAAGAAAGACACAAGAGGGGACACCTGGATGGCTCAGTTGGTTAAGCAGCTGCCTTTGGTTCAGGTCATGATCCCAGCATCCTGGGATCGAGTCCCACATTGGGCTCTTTGCTCAGCAGGGAGCCTGCTTCTCCCTCTGACTCTGCCTGCCACTCTGTCTGTCTGTGCTTGCTCTCTCGTTCTCTCTGACAAATAAATAAATAAAATCTTAAAAAAAGAAAGAAAGAAAGACACAAGGGGCACCTGGGTAGCTCAGTGGGTTAAGCCTCTGCCTTCGCCTTAGGGAATGATCTCAGGGTCCTGAGATCAAGCCCCACATCGGGCTCTCTGCTCAGCAGGGAGCCTGCTTCCCCCCCCCCACCTGCCTCTCTGCCTACTTGTGATCTCTCTATCAAATAAATAAAATCTTTAAAAAAAGAAAAGAAAGACACAAGAGGGCCTTTTCTTTCTGCTCTCCATCATGAGAAGATATAAGAAGACTGCAAACCAGGAAGAGTGCCCTCACTGAGAACCAATTCTGCTAACATCTTGATCTTGCACTTCTGACTGAGAGTAATAAAGGTCTGTTGATGAAGCAGCCCATTCTACAGTAAATTGTTATAGCAGCCCAAGCAGACTAAAACAAGTACTATGGTTATGTCAAAATCCTAATTTTTGGAAATACACACTGAAAACATTAAGGTATAAAGAGGCATGATACATGCAACCTACTCTCTGATGATTTAGAAAAATATATATTTATCCATGTGTCTCTGAGTTAGTATAGAGAATATGATAAAACAAATGTTTTTTGTGCTATTTTTCTTTAAGTGTGAAATCATACAGTGTGATTCTGCTTAGGATTTTTCATCCTCCTTTAGCTTGTATGAAAAAACAGATATTAATAATGCCTTAAATTCTTTCATAGTTGCTCTTCAGTAAATAGACTTTGACAACTCTTCTAACATGTACATTATCATAGAGGAAGTTAGTGAGGTCTTAATACTTATGACTGGCCAGCAAGATTGTTACAGTTACATCTGTATATATACTATTGCAACAAGACCAATTCCTTTAGTGAATATAAAGCAGTTTTAATACTTTTGGTTGTCTATGGTGTTTTTAAAACTTGGGATGTGTGGGTGGCTCAGTTAAGTGTCTTAATCCATTGAGACACTTGACCCGTGGCTTGAAGTGTCTGCCTTTGGCCTCAAGTCATGATCACAGGGTCCTGGGCTCCAGCCCTGAATGGGGCTACCTGCTGAGCAGGGAGCTTGCTTCATTCTCTCCCTCTGCCCCTCTACCCCATGTTCTCTCTCGTTCCTTCTGCTCTCTCTCTCTAATAATCTTTTTTTTTTTAAGATTTTATTTATTTATGAGAGACAGAGAGCCAAGCGGGAAGGAGAGGGAGGACGAGGAGAGGGAAGGGAAGAGAAGGAGGGGGAGGAAAGAGAGAAGCAGACTCTCCACTGAAGGGGGGTGGCAAACATGGGGCTGGATCCCAGGACCCTGGGATCATGACCTGAGCTGAAGGCAGATGCTTCCACTGTGCCACCCAGGTGCCCCTAAATAAATACTCTTTAAAAAACAAAAAAGGGCGCCTGTGTGGCTCAGTGGGTTAAAGCCTCTGCGTTTGGCTCAGGTCATGATCCCAGGGTCCTAGGATCAAGCCCCACATTGGGCTCTCAGCTCAGCAGGGAGCCTGCTTCCCTTCCTCTCTCTCTGCCTATCTCTCTGCCTACTTGTGATCTCTGTCAAATAAATAAATAAATCTTTTTTTTTTTTTTTAATGTTAAACACACACACACACACACACACACACAACCTCTGGAATAAAGAACCTGAGCAAAAAAGAGACAGACAACTGGGACGCCTGGGTGGCTCAGTTGGTTGGATGACTGCCTTCGGCTCAGGTCATGATCCTGGATTCCTGGGATCGAGTCCCGCATTGGGCTCCCAGCTCCATGAGGAGTCTGCTTCTCTCTCTGACCTTCTCCTTGCTCATGCTCTCTCTCACTGTCTCTCTCTCAAATAAATAAATAAATAAAATATTTAAAAAAAAAAAAAAGAAAGAAAGAGACAGACAACTACTGGACCACAAGGGGAGAATTTGAGAGATAAGTGATACCATAAGATGAAATAATATTAGAATAATTGGGATTCCAGAAGAAGAAGAGGGGGGGGCAGAAGGTATATTGGAGCAAATTATAGTAGAGGATTTCCCTAATTTGGCAAAAGAAACAAGCATAAAAATCCAGGAGACACTCCCCCAATAAAATCAATAAAAAGAGGTCCACACCCTATCATCTAATAGTAAAACTTATAAGTTTTAGTGACAAAGAGAAAATCCCGAAAGCAGCTCAAGACAACAGGTATATAACATACAATGGTAGAAATATTAGATTTGCAGAAGACTTATCCACAGACCTGGCAGGCCAGAAAGGACTGCCATGATATATTCAGAGCACTAAACGAGAAAAGTATGCAGCCAAGAATACTATATCCAGGTAGGCTGTCATTGAAAATAGAAGGAAAGATATAAAGTTTCCAGGACAAACAAAAATTAAAAGAATTTGCAATCACCAAACCAACCCTACAGGAAATATTGAAAGAGAATCGGTCCTCTTAGCAAAGCCTAAAAATAGTAGACCATAAAGGACCAAAGACAATAAAGAGTAACAGTCACCTTAAAGGCAATACAATGGCACTAAATTCCTATCTTTTCAATAGTTACCCTGCATATAAATGGGCTAAATGCCCCAATCAAAAGACACAGGGTATCAAAATGGATTAAAAAAAAAAAAGACCCATTGACATGCTGTCTACAAGAAACTCATTTTAGGGGCGCCTGGGTGGCTCAGTGGGTTAAGCCGCTGCCTTCGGCTCAGGTCATGATCTCAGGGTCCTGGGATCGAGTCCCGCATCGGGCTCTCTGCTCAGCAGGGAGCCTGCTTCCTCCTCTCTCTCTGCCTTCCTCTCTGCCTACTTGTGATCTCTCTCTGTCGAATAAATAAATAAAATCTTTAAAAAATAAAAAAAAAAAAAGAAACTCATTTTAGACCCAAAGACACCTCCAGATTTAAAGTGAGGTGGTGGAAAACAATTTACCATGCTAATTAACATCAAAAGAAAGCTGGGGTGGCAATCCTTATATCAGACTGAGTAGATTTTAAGCCAAAGACTAAACTAAGAGATGAGGAAGGACACTCAATCTTACTTGAAGGATCTGTCCAATAAGAAGAGCTAACAATTTTAAATATCTATGCCCCTAACATAGGAGCAGCCAATTATATAAACCAATTAATAACAAAAATCAAAGAAACACATTGACTATAATACAATAATAGTAGGGGACGTTAAGAGCCTCTGTATTCTGAACATTACATCCGAAAGCAACAGAATACATATTCTTCTATAGTGCACATGGAACTTTCCCCAGAATAGATCACATCTTGGGGCATAAATCAGGTCTCAACTGGTACCAGAAGATTGGGATCATTCCATGCATATTTTCAGACCACAATGCTCTGAAGCCAGAACTCCATCACAAGAGGAAAGTTGGAAAGAACTCAAATACATGGAGGCTAAAGAGCATCCTACTAGAGAATGAATGAATGGGTCAACCAGGATATTAGAGAAGAATGAAAAAAGTTCATGGAAACAAATGGAAATGAAAACATAACTGTTCAAAAACTGTGGGACACAGCAAAGGTGTTCCTGGGAGGAAAGTATATAGCAATACAAGCCTTTCTCAAGAAACAAGAAAGGCCTCAAGTACATTACCTAACCCTACATCTAAAGGAGCTGGAAAAAGAACAGCAAAGAATACCTAAACCCAGCAGGAGAAGAGTAATAATGAAGATCAGAGCAGAAATTAATGAAATAGAAACCAAAAGAACAGCAGAATAAATCAACGAAACTAGGAGCTGGTTCTTTGAAAGAATTAATAAGATTGATAAACCCCTTGCCAGACTTACCAAAAAGAAAAGAGAAAGGACCCAAATAAATAAAATCATGAATGAAACTGGAGCAATCACAACCAACACCAAAGAAGTACAAACAATTATAAGAACATATTATCAGCAACTATATGCCAGGAAATTTGACAATCTGGAAGAAATGGATGCATTTCTAGAGACATATAAACTACCAAAACTGAACCAGGAAGAAACAGAAAACCATAACCAGTAAGGAGACTGAAGCAGTCATCAAAACTCTCCCAACAAACAAGAGCCCAGGGCCAGACAGCTTCCCAGGGGAATTCTACCAAACAGTTAAAGAAGAATTAATACCTATTCCACTGAAACTGTTCCAAAAATAGAAATGGAAGGAAAACATCCAAACTCATTTTATGAGGCCAGCATTACCTTGATCCCAAAACCAGACAAAGATCCTATCAAAAAGGAGAATTACAGGGCACCTGTGGCTCAGTGGGCTAAGCCTCTGTCTTCGGCTCGGGTCATGATCTCAGGGCCCTGGGATCAAGCCCCACATTGGGCTCTCTGCTCAGCAAGGAGCCTCCTTGCTCTCTCTCCTCTCTCTCCTCTCTCTCTCTCTGCCTGTCTCTTTGCCTACTTGTGATCTCTGTATGTCAAGTGAATAAATAAAATCTTAAAAAAAAAAAAAAGGAAAATTACAAACCAATATCCTTGATGAACACAGATGTGAAAATTCTCACCAAAATACTAGCGAGTAGGATCCAACGGTACATTAGAGTGATTATTCACCACGACCTAGTGGGATTTACTTCTGGGCTGCAATGCTGGTTCAACATCTGCAAATCAATCCATGTGATACAATACATTAATAAAAGAAAGAACAAGAGCCATATGATACTCTCAATAGACGCTGAAAAAGCATTTGACAAAGTACAGCATCCTTTCTTGATCATAACTCTTCAGAATGGAGCAATAGAAAGTACATACCTCAATATCATCAAAGCCATCTATGAAAAACCCACAGCAAATACCATTCTCAATGGGGAAAAACTGAGAGCTTTACATCTAAGGTCAGGAACACAGCACAGATGTCCACTATCACCACTGCTATTTAACATAGTACTAGAAGTCCTAGCCTCACCAATCAGACAACAAAAAAACATAAAATCCATCCAAATCAGCAAAGAAGTCAAACTCTCACTCTTCACAGATGATATGAAACTCTATGTGGAAAACCCAAAAGACTTCACTCCAAAATTGCTAGATCTCATACAGGAATTCAGTAAAGTGTCAGGATATAAAATCAATGCACAGAAATCAATTGCATTTCTTTACACCAAAAAGACAAAAGAAAGAGAAATTAAGGAGTTGCTCCCATTTACAATTACACCCAAAACCATAAGATACCTAGGAATAAATCTAACCAAAGAGGCAAAGGATCTGTACTCAGAAAACTTTACTCATGAAAGAAATTGAGGAAAACACAAAGAAATGGAAAAACGTTCCATGCTCATGGATTGGAAGAACAAATATAGTGAAAATGTCTATGCTACCTAAAGCAATCTATACATTTAATGTAATCCCTATCAAAATACTATCAATTTTTTCAATGAAATGGAATAAATAACCCTAAAATTCATATGGATCCAGAAAAGGCCCTGAATAGCCCAAGGAATATTGAAAAAAAAAAAAAAGCCAAAGTTCGTGGCATTACAATTCCAGACTTCAAGCTCTATAACAAAGCTGTAATCATTAAGACAGTATGGTACTGGCACAAAAACAGACACATAGATCAATGGAACAGAATAGAGAGCCCAGAAACAGACCCTCAACTTTAAGGTCGACTAAGGAGGAAGGAATGTCCAATGGAAAAAAGACCATCTCTTCAAGAAATGGTGTTGGGGAAATTGGACCACCATATGCAGAACAAGGAAACTGGACCATTTCCTTATATCACACACAAAAATAGACTCAAAATGGATGAAAGACCTCAATGTGAGACAGGAATCCATCCAAATCCTTGAGGAGAACACAGGCAGCAACCTCTTCGACCTCAGCCACAGGAACTTCTTCCTAGAAACATCATCAAAGGCAAGAATGCAAGGGCAAAAATGAACTTTTGGGACTTCATCAAGTTCAAAAGCTTTTGCACAGCAAAGGAAACAGTCAACAAAACCAAAAGACAACTGACAGAATGAAGAAGATATTCACAAATGACATATCAGATAAAGAGCTAGTGTCCAAAAATCTATAAAGAACTTATCAAACTCAACATCCATAGAACAAATAATCCAATCAAGAAATGGCAGAGGAGGGACACCTGGGTGGCTCAGTTGGTTAAGCAGCTGCCTTCAGCTCAGGTCATAATCCCAGGGTCCTGGGATCGAGTCCCACATCAGGCTCCTTGCTCAGCAGAGAGCCTGCTTCTCCCTCTGCCTCTGCCTGCCTCTCTGTCTGCCTGTGCTCGCTCGCTCTCTCTCCCTCTGTCTCTGACAAATAAATAAAATCTTTAAAAAAAAAAAAAAAGAAATGGCAGAGGACAAGAACAGACATTTCTGCAAAGAAGACATCCAGGTGGGCAACAGACACATGAAAAAGTGCTCCACGTCATTAAGCATCAGGTTAATACAAATCAAAACCATAGTGAGATACCACCTCACACCAGTCAGAATGGCTAAAATTAACAAGTCAAGAAATGACAGATGTTGGCGAGGATGCAGAGAAGGGGAACCCATCTACACTGCTGGTGTGAATGTAGGCTGATGCAGCCACTCTGGAAAACAGCATGGAGGTTCCTCAAAAAGTTGAAAATAAAGCTACCCTACAACCCAGCAATCACACTACTGGGTATTTACCCTAAGGATACAGATGTAGTGATCCGAAGGGGCACGTGCACCTGAATGTTCATAGCATTAGTGTCCACAAAAGCCAATCTATGGAGAGATCCTAGATGCCCATCAACAGATGAATGGGTAAAGAAGATGTGGTATACATATATACAATGGAATACTATGCAGCCATCAAAAGAAATGAAATTTTGCCATTTGCAATGATGTGAATGGAACTAGAGGGTATAATACTGAGCAAAATGAGTCAATCAGAGAAAGACAATTATCATATGATCTCCCTGATATGAAGAATTCGAGAGGCATGGTGTGGGGTTTGAGGGGTAGAGAAGGAAAAAGTGAAATAAGATGGGATCGGGAGAGAGACAAACCATTAGAGACTCTTAGTCTCAGAAAACAAACTGAAGGTTGCTGGAGGGAGGTGGAGTATGGAGAGAGTGGTTCGATTATGGACATTGGGGAGGGTATGTGATATGGTAAATGCTGTGAAATGTGTAAGTCTGACAATTCACAGACCTGTACCCCTGGGGCAAATAATATATTATATGTTAATATAAATAAATAACCTCTTGTAACCCACTATAAGCTGAACCTCAAAAGTTTTGTTCAGTGGCTTTTCATGGACAAATAATGTTACTACAATGCAAATACAGTAAATGATAATTCTCAAAGTTTTTCTAGAAAGGGCAAAGGAAGTTTTGAAAATTACTCAATGTGTAATAATGGCACTAAAAACTACTCTCCAATTTACTCATACAGGCAAATGTATCATTGGTTGAAGGAGAAAATGTTGATATTCTAGAGTAATTAGTACAGCATGCTCTAATAAGAAAAGAGGCTTGCACTTCTGATCTAACCGCAGAAATTAACCACCCTCATCTGTCCCCTCCGACAGGCTTCTTTTCCTTATGTGCAATGAAAATGCACCTAAAGACCTATGGGTTAATCTTTTATACTTTTTCAGAACAAAATGCTTTTTGTTCTGCTCCCATAACTCCCAGAAAATGATTATGTCAACTGGTTCCATATTATCCTAAGAACCATCTTCTTCCCTGAAGAATATTATTTTGGAATAAATGCCTATAAATCAATTTCTTTATTAGAAATTGTTGAAGAGGCTATTCCAGTTGCCAGGTCTTAAAACCAGAGCATTTAATCTAAACCAAATATGGTTTGCATTGAATGTATTTGTACTTTTGCTAAAGCATACTAAGATTTGGTGCTGTGTGTATATGAATTCTTTTGCCGAAGTTGAATTCTCCTTAAGTAAATTACAGGTTCGTGCTATTTCCCCCCTTTTTAAGATTTATGACAATATTAGATAATAATTCTCATTGAGGGTTTGAGCCCTTCTGATCATTAAATTGCCTTTTGGTGGCATTCTCTTAGTAATGAACCAGGTCTCCAGAATCTTAAATGCTGATGCTGTGCAGCCAATGTTCAGACAGATGGTTCTATAAATAAACATTGAACAAAAAAAGCAAGTCAATAGAATACTAATGAAAACAAAACTAAGTCCAAGCCTATACTTCTCTGTTACATGGTGAGTTGAAAGAGTAGTATCAACATAGTATCACTGACATTATCTAGAAATCTATTATGATGTTACTTAGGACACAGTCTAAGAACTAAATTAGAGGAGATATCAAGTCCAGTGAGGGGCTTTCTTCACAGTCTTAACTTATAAAGCAAAATAATGGATCCATGGCCCTAAAAAAAAAAAAAAACTCTTCACACAAAAAATTTCCATTTACTTAAAAAGTCTCCATTTTGAACCCCGAACCAATCAGCAAACAAGTCTACTTCTTTCTAATCTAACCAGTTTCCTACTTTATTCATTGGCCTTAATATCACCCATCCCAATCTCTTCTTAATTTCCTCAAACTGAGAGACTCCTAAGCTGTATGGTTTTTCTCCTTTGCTACACGGAGGTAAATAAACCTGGTTTTGTGGTAACTACAGACATGTCTCTAATACTCTGTTAGTGGGTTTCACAGGATTTTCTTATGAACCTACCCAACGAAAATTAGTAGGTTCACCTATGCAAAGAAAATTACTATTAATTTATAGGTAGTTTTTCTATTTCAGCATGGCTTGGTGGTTTGACATCGTTCTGATCATATTATCTTGCATTTCTGAAAAACAGGATTTTAGAAATTTTAGCTAAACATTTTCTATGGAAATAAAAACACTCAGAGTATAGAGTACATACCATATCTTAACCATTTCATTTCCCAATCACTAGACATTCAAATGTTTTCCAATTTTTCTACTACAGAAAAATCTGTGATAAATAATAATTAGCATAAAAATTTTCCTACAGATTAATGTGTGTCCTTAAAAAGCTTGCAATGACAACTGAATTGAAGAGTATGAGTATTTGGAAGTTCCAGCCACATAGTTTGTTTTCCAAGAGTTTTACCAATTAACTCCTACCTGTAACTGGTCTCCCATTCTCAGTTTGCTCCTAGAATTCTCAAACTTAGGTGGAAAAGCAAATGAAATCATAAAGAACTTGCTGGAAATGCAGGAAATACCAAGTATTAAGGAAATTTACTATAGGCATGAACACTCAAATGGTAGATTTGCATATAAACAGGCAAAAACAAGCTCATAAGATTTAAAAGAATTTTCCAGCTTAAAAGGTCCTTTTCAAAATTGTTGGTGTGGGGGGGGGGGGGAAGCCGGATCTTTTTGGTAAGACAATAGAGTGAGAAAACCACACAGATGAACATGAGTGAACTATTTTTATAGAGTGCTTTTTGGCTGTGAACACTGAAAAAGGTAAGCTATTTTAGTAAAGTAGTATCTGAGACTATCCTTAAACAGCACATTATTTCCACTAGTGTAGGGCTTAGTGATAGTCAGGCCTTGGCCCCCTGTGGGGTCTTGGGTCCTAGCTCTCACTTGCTTCGCCAGTTTTCTTCAGGACAACCTGGTGACTGGCGCTCTGGTCTTCAACTTTTCTTCTCAGGTGTATTCATACATACTATCTCAGATAATGAAGCCAGGTGGGTAGCATAAGGAAACCTTCTATTTCTTTCCTTATCACAAAATTCAACTAAGCCTCCGCATTCCAGGCCCGCTACAAAAAAAAAAAAAAAAAAAAGGAAGACGATGAGAATTTGGTCCCCATCATCCGCATTTACGGCCAAAACATACCGCTACGCTTCGCTTCCACACCCACACAATATCCAATTCCAAACCCTCCACACAACCTCGTTCCTGCCCTTCACTATAAAACAGAACCCTGGCTGCCCACGCTTTGCAAAGCTGCAGCTGACGTCAGCCCCATAAGACGCATGCGCCATACCTTGGAGTCCTTTTCCTTGCTTTTCCACTGAAATCGGACAGTCGCAGGAACAACCAGAACTACAACTTCCGGCTTCCCGCGCGGCCCGGGGAAGGCAGGCGGGGACTGCGAGACAGAGGCTGCGGGGGATAGCGGCCCAGAGCCGGTCGCTCCTCCTTTTGAAGCGGTTTCGCACCTCTCTCCGCCCGCGGCGTCGGGGGCGTCGGCGGCGTCGGCGCTCACGCAGGGGCGGGTCACGGCGGCGCGAAGCGGTGCTGGGCGGGAAGGGAAGTCGTGGCGGCGGCGGCAGCGGCGGCGGGGACGGCAGCGACGGCGCCGGCGGCGGCGGGGACCGCAGGAGCGGTGGTGCTGTCAGTTAGGCCGTCGGAGAAATGGGAGACCCGGGGTCGGAGGTGAGTGGGCGAACGTTGGGCCGCGGCATTCTCAGGCCAGCGGGGAAGGGCTTTGTGTTTTGCTGAGAGTGAGGCCTGGTGCGCGGCGGTGGCCGCCCCGGCGGGCCGACAGTGTCCGCGTCTCGGGCCGAGCTCTGCGTTCGGGCCTGGTGCGGGTCTGAGCGGGGAACCAGCAGTAACAATGGCCGCCCGGCCGCCCCCGGCCCTGTGCGCCGGCCACGGAGGTCCCCGTGGTCGCTGCTCGGGCCGCGAGAGCGACATTTTGAGACAGGCTCGCTCCTGGGCGGTGTGCGTGCCTCCCTCCTCCTCGAGGAGATTTGGGGAATTCGCAGGGGCTGGTAAGTCGTTTTCGGCGTCCCTCCCTGTGGATGGCTCCACGTCTGCAGAGGCAGAGCCCGACTCCATCCATCGAGTCCTGTTGTTGGTGGGGTTTGCATGCAGTTGTGCTCCGTTCGGTTTCCTCGAGAGCTTGCTGTCTGTCTTACGGAGCTCTTCCTTCTTCGTTCTTTTTGGGAAGAATCTCTTCCTGCAGGTACGTGGCCGTATGTCGATAAGCATGTTCTGGCTTATTTTTATAGATGATAGAGTCTGTCCCTCCAGCGGGGCCTGAGGCATCTGAGGCAACAACGGATGAAAATGAGGATGACATTCAGTTTGTCAGTGTAAGTAGCAACGAAATTCGGGTGTTTCCCAGAATCCCAACCTATGCGCGGTAAGCGGTTCTGTGATGATGGTACCTCGCCTGTCCGTCCCTCGTTCAGCAGCTGGGCGTGGATGTCTCGCAGGTACTGGGCCCTGGGGAGTATGGCACAGGATGAGGAAATTGACCGAGAGGGGTCTCCGAGCACCTGCAGGGGCCACCACAAAGACTGTGCCCGAAAGGACATGTTGCACATGGAATCAGGCTTCTTATGCCTTCATTAGCGCCACTTTATACTTCCTGTGGGCAAAGTCGTGCTGTCTTAAGAGTGTGCTTGGAACAAGCGGGGCAGGAGCGTCCTTTGAAACACGACGTGCAGGTTAGAGGGAAGGGACGGGAGAAAGCAAGAAGGGTTGCAAGCACTCAAAGTGTGAGCTTTCCGGAGCTTGGTGACGCGAAGGCAGGTAGCTTGAAGCTTTCTCCAACCTCTGAGATCACCACGTTACAGCATAATGCAGGAGTTGACCTTCATAAGGAAGACCCTGCAACACCAGGAACATGCGTGGTTTTCAGACTGTCTTCCCTTTGGGACAGTGGTCTCTGAGCATTAGGAAGTGTAAGTGTGCAGATTTCTGGGCCTCACACCACACCTGCTGAATCAGAATATGAGGGTGGGACCCAGGAATCTTCACTTTGGAACAAAGAAAAGGACATGTGACTCTGTGAGCCATGCTTTGTAGGTTTAGGGGAACTGGGTCATGATGTATTGGGGGATGGTTTTCACTGAAAAGTGTAATGTTTTCTAAGAGTTCTGTTTAAAGTGGTAGCTAGCCAGAAACTTCTACAAACCCGTGATTAGTTGAGGTCTGCTGTCAAAGTTGTATAATTTTTCTTTAATAGAATATTGGATGTGTATTTGTGTTTATTGATTTGGGCAGTTTGTAAAGGTGGTTATTAAATGGTATCCTCTACATACCCGAGCTTTAGGGCCATTGTGATGATCCATTGTCCTATTGCAGTTTAATGGATTTCTATAGGAGTCTTTTACAAGATTGGGTCGGGTGGCTTTCCTCACCATTGCCAGCATGTACTGTGCTTTGTCCTGTTATTTCAATTCCCGTATAGTTAACATTCACTGTTATATTAGCTTCAGATGTTCTCTGTCCTCATTTTAAACTTACAAGGATTTCCGGGGTGCGGGTGAATCGGATTGTATCCTTCTTCTTTACTGTGGACTAAAGTATGTTGGTAATGGCATTCCATGCTCCTTAGAACATATCTTTCACGTTTTTGAATTTTGGTATATTTGGAGAATATTTATCTTTATATTTTGTGCAAATAAAGGAAGTATATACTTTCTAAACTATGGGCCTTGCTTGAGAATTACAGATGGAATTAATAATATTTGAAAACACTTTTTTTGGTACCGTTGGAATGAAAAATTATAACTTGTGATTAACAAGCTTAGTAAGGTACTAAGCTAAAGTTTAAAATATTCTTAATTTTTAAAAAAATATCTTTTAATTTAAATTTTATATGTAGAGGATCTATATATCTTTGCATGAAGAATAAAAAATATACAGTCAATGTCTTGTGTATTCATCTCGATCCAACGTCTTCTATTTTTCCATAGGGGTTGGCAAATAAAGGTTCAAAGTTCTGATAGTGGAAATGAAGATGTAAATTATATGTAATAAGTGCAGTTACAATACTAGAAGAAACCTATTAATAACATTTCTTTTACAAATTTAGTGATAACACTTAAATGATAATTAATGAAACCTTAATTCTGTTTCAAAATAAATTCAGAGACAGAACTTTCTACTTCTTTCTGTAAACTCATCTCATACTTGTCTCCTTCCGGTAATGCTTATTCAGTAACAATAACATTGTTCTCTGCATAAGATTTCTTCAGATACAAAAACGGCATTAATGGCGTCACCTTTTGATTTACTCTTTGAATTTCTTAGTTCATGCTCATTAATCTAATTTTCCCATCTTTAATACACATGGTGGCACAGCAGTGTTTATGTGGTTTGCAAAATACAAAGTCTGGAACCAAATAGCATGCTAAAGGAAAGCAGTAAGGATGCGGAGGTGTAAAAATGAGTTCTTTCATTTAAATTTTGTTGAAATGTATATATAGAGAACCGCCCTATTTGTAAGTGTACTCTCTGATTTTGCAAAGTCAGTAACTGACCTCAAATGAACATGTTACTGTAACAGAAACTTATTTAAAGATTTTGCTCTCATTTTCTGTTTAGTTTAGTAATAGGTATGTCTCCACCCACCCCTCGCCTCACACCCCACTAATGGAAAGTAGAAACCTTTGAAACCTATGAAATCTTTCATAAACTAAGATGGCATAAAGTGTAGTAGTAATTACCATTAATTTATATGGGAAAATTTTTAGTATTTCCAGACCAAAAAAATAACCTCTTTTAGGCTGTTTTGCTACCTTAGGACGTCTTGCTAACAGTTGCAAAAAATAAATCAAGATACTGTACAGGTACTTGCAGATAATTCAAAACTGTGGCAGTGAGATGCTGAGTTTAGCTCCCAGGGAAGGAGCTTGGCTGTGCTACTTTTGCTACTTAGGGTGCATGCTACCTCTATAGTGGCTTGCATTGAGACAAACACTGTGCAGTAGTTTGGCTTTTCACCTTTTTTTGTATAAGCAAAAATCCTCTTAAGATTTCCTTCAGGGGCGCCTAGGTGGCTAAGTGGGTTAAAGCCTCTGCCTTCTGCTCCGGTCATGATCCCAGGGTCCTGGGATCCAGCCCCACATTGGGCTCTCTGCTGGGTGGGGAGCCTGCTACCCCCACCCCCCACCTACTTGTGATCTCTGTCTGTCAAATAAATAAAATATTAAAAAAAAATTTCCTTCAGTAAGTGAAAATGGGTACTAATGTAGGTTATTTGTTAAAGTGAAGTAGTGTGAACGCAAGCTTTCCAAGAGCGAGAATACTTGTCTGATTCCTTATTCAGCCACCATCTTTTTGTCTTTGAAACTGCAGATATTTTAATTTATTCCCACAAAACTGTTTTAGCTAAGAGGTGGTGACATTTTCACCGTTCTACTTGGAGATACAAAGGTGTGAAAACTGCTGAGGCAACCTATTGTAATCTTGGTAATAACACATGAGATGTAGGTTTCAGCCAAGGTTATTGGTATAATGTGAAATCATTGAGCATGTAGAAACAGTGAGGAAAAAGTATAATTTCATAAGTAACTTCAGAAGCCCATAGGTGAAATGTTAATACTTCACAGTAGAAAGGGGTTATGAGCAAAAATATCAAGGTATCTTCTGGCTGGGTGTCTTGGGCCTATAGTTCAATAAATGAAAATAATGTAGCTTTTGATATGCAAAGTCATGAAGTAAGTACTCTAGAACTGCAGAGATTAATTGGAAATATGTCCTACCTATAAGTGTCCATATTTCAGTGTGGGTGATAAGATAGGTAATGAAAACTGTGTAAATAGTTCTATTAGAAAGTAGTTCTTTTGGGGCGCCTGGGTGGCTCAGTGGGTTAAGCCGCTGCCTTCGGCTCAGGTCATGATCTCAGGGTCCTGGGATCGAGTCCCGCATCGGGCTCTCTGCTCAGCGGGGAGCCTGCTTCCTCCTCTCTCTCTCTCTCTCTCTCTCTGCCTGCCTCTCTGCCTACTTGTGATCTCTCTCTGTCAAATAAATAAATAAAATCTTAAAAAAAAAAAGAAAGTAGTGTAGTTCTTTTATAAAAGTATATGGTGCTATTTAAAAAAAAAGTAGACTTTTGGCATAAATAACATAGTATTTGTATTTAAAAGAGCATTTTGAAAAGAAATAAGGGAAGACATCAAATTGGGAAAGTAGAGGATTATGTGTAATTCTGGAGGATAACAATTTTTTTTTTTTTTTTTTTTTAAAGATTTTATTTATTTATTTGACAGATGGAGATCACAAGCAGGCAGAGGCAGGCAGAGAGAGAGGAGGAAGCAGGCTCCCTGCTGAGCAGAGAGCCCGATGCGGGGCTCGATCCCAGGACTCTGAGATCATGACCTGAGCCGAAGGCAGCGGCTCAACCCACTGAGCCACCCAGGCGCCCCAGGATAACAATTTTTTAAGTAGAAGAGGAAAGGGTGGGCTGGATAGTGTAGATCTTGAACTGTAGACTAAATTTGAACTTAATGTAGTCAGTTGGGAATCATTCAAAATGTTTGAACTGGGCAGGACTACAGAAGTAAATTATATCCCTAACTTCTATATATGGAAATATATTAAAAAAAACACATGCATTATATTTAAGATTTTAGGTTAGAGTTGTGCATCTATGCTCATATCCGTAGTTTTTGTTTTAGACTGGGGTAAACTACATTTCTTGTAGACTGTGTCTTAGTGTATTGATATTATTTTCCACTTAGACTTGACCCTCAAGCAACACAAGTTTGAATTGCAAGGGTCTTATATGCAGATAAGATTTTTTTTATAGTACTATAAATGTATTTTCCTTATGATTTTTTTAGCTTTATTATAAGAATACAGTATATAATACATACAACATGCAAAAAATGTGTTACTCAACTATTTATGTTATTGATAAGGCTTCCAGCCAAGTGTAGGCTTTTAGTAGTTATATTTTGGGGGAAACAAAAGTTGTATGTAGATTTTCAGTTCTATGTGGTAGGAGGGAAGGTCAGAGCCCATAACCCTGATGTTTGTCAAAGGTCAACTGTAGCGGTTAATTGGTGTCTGGCTTTATATGAAAATCATTTCCCTGATAACAGGAATTAAAGCTTTTTGTGTCATTAAAAAATTTTTTTTTAAGATTTTATTTATTTATTTGACAGAGATCACAAGTAGGCAGAGAGTGAGAGAGGGAGGGAAGCAGGGTCCCTGCTGAGCAGAGAGCCCATGCAGGGCCTGATCCCAGGATTCTGAGATCATGACCTGAGCCAAGGCAGAGGCTTAATCCACTCAGCTACCCAGGCGCCCCTGAAAAATTTTATTTAACTGAAAATATTAATTCAGCTCTGTTCCTAAATTATTTTGCTTGTACTTGTGCTCCTGGCCCTAATTGTATGGTCTTGGGGAGTAGCATCCTTTGATTTTGATATTGGTACAAAAGGGATAATAGTGATGGTTTATTGTTTGATGGATGGAGCAGCTTCAAATAAAATACCTTTAATTGGAGAACTACATGCATTTATATGTGTTTGGAACATAAGCAGCCATTATAAACATTTTAAGAAATCGTGTTTGACATTTATAAACATTCTTTTGGGGATATTAATAACTTATTTTTTGGTTAGTGTTACAAGTTATTCAGAGTTGTGTACAATAGTGAGAAGTCTCATTGAACGAATACAGAGTATTTCTCAGAAACTTAGGTAATAAGGCATTGATCTATAAAAGTAATATGTAGGGTAGCCTGGCTGGTTCAGTTAGTAGAGCATGTGACTCTTGATCTTGGGGGTGTGAGTTGGAGCCCCATGGTGGAGGTAGGGATTTCTTAAAAATAAAATCTTTAAAAAAATAGTTTTGTTTTGTTTTTAAGATTTTATTTATTTATTTGACAAAGAGCATGCAAGCAGGGGGAGCATCAGGCAGAGGGAGAGGGAGAGGGAGAAGCGGGCTCCCTGCAGAGCCCAGTGGGGGGCTTGGTAGGACCCTGGGATCAGGACCTGAGCTGAAGGCATACTAATCAACTGAGCCACCCAGGCACCCCTCAAATGCACATTTGTTGAAGAGACAAAAACTAAAGGTGATTTATGAAGAGGAGAAGCTACCATATTTTTAATTTTTTCACTTTCTTTTTGGATTGAATGTATGATATTGACCATAGCTATGGTCGATTTTAGTCTTAAAGTAGGTAACTGATCTCTGTTGACCAAAATTGGAAAATACTTTGTCCCTGTTTTCCCCTTCTTTTAAACTTCCATTTTTACATCTCAGGTGAAAATCTTAATTATTTATTACATGATTCCTGCCCAGGAATTCTGCTCTCTGGTTTTATCCTAGTGGCTCGATAAAACCTGTCCTAAAGGATAGCAGTTTTCTGCTTGGGGAGAAGTTGTAGCCTAAGAGGGAAACAAGTTATCTTTGAGACTTGATGCCTCTTCTCAGGAAGAGGATCTTTAAGTAGATCTTAGCTTTTGTTTCCTGACTGTAGTGTTTTTCTGCTAGTTTTTACACTGTTTGCCAACAGTCAGCTTTCTGCATCTTAAGAAATCTTTCCTTCAGCTGAATTTGCCTCCTGTGTTCCTTACTCTTGTTCTTAACATACTAGATTTTTAAAAAGAATATTCTTGACTCATGGCCTTTACTGCCTCTTTTCCTTTTTCTTTTTTAAGATTTTATTTTTAGTAATCTCTGCACACAGTGCAGGGCCGGAACTCAGCACCCTAAGATGAGGTTGCATGCTCTGCCGGCTGAGCCAGCCAGGTTCCCCTGTTGCTTCATTTTCTACTTAATTTTTTAGAGCCTTGCTTCTGTATGCTTGCTACTTTATTGAAAGTTGCTCTCAGGTGTTTTTTAAAGATCTTGTTGTCAAATTCAGTGGAAGTTTTTTTGATTGTCAGCATTTTAAGCCACATTAGCATTGAAAACTTTTTGTTGAGGTTTTCTCTAGCGGCTTTGAATTTATGTATTCCTGATTCTTCTCTAATTCCTGATTTCCTGGTTAGTGGTTCTTCCTGAGTCCTAAATTCTGCATTTTCTCGAGAACCTTCTTCAATCTCTTTTTTCTCCTTCCTGCTTTCTTTCTTTTGTTTTTTTTTTTAAGATTTTATTTATTTATTTGTCACAGAGAAAGAAGCGAGAGCAAGTGGCAGGCAGAGGCAGAGGCAGAGAGAGAAGCAGGCTCCCCGCCAAGCAAGGAGCCCGACGTGGGACTTGATCCCAGGACGCTGGGATCATGACCCCAGCCGAAGGCAGCCGCTTAACCAACTGAGCCACCCAGGCGTCCCTCCTTCTTGCTTTCTTTGTTGGCTCTATCGCAGTTTCAGTTTAGTCTTTTAGGGGAGCAACTCCCTAATCTGTTTATCTGGCTGTGTTCATACATCCAGTTTATAGCCCTGCATTCCTGGCTATTTGCCAGTAACCTTTGTGTACCACTGTTACATCAACGCATTATCTCTAAAAGAATGTCAGCATCCCATTTCTGTATTCCAGATTATTCTGATGGCATTAGTATCCTTCTAGTTCCCAGGTTTGAAACTTTAAGGACTTAATTGATTCCTTGTTATTGTTGGGGTTTTGTTTTATTTGGCGAGGGGTCTGTTTTTCATAGCCAGTCTTTTTTTCTTTTTTTAAATACCCATGTATTCTCTTGAGTGCGTACCACAACACTATTTACTCTCTTTGCCATTATTTTAGTTTTGTGTTATTGGATTGATTAATTATCCTGCTTTCCCCACTCTCCATACTTGTCTGTGTGATTAATCTGTTTAAAGCACAGCTCTCATGTTTTTCCTATCTGTGTATTTATTCCCTTTTGCTTGTAGAATAAAATCTAGGCATTTTTAGACCAAGCATTCAAGGCCTGGTCTATGATGCAGTCACTATGGTTGGAAACAGGATGAAGAATCAAGTTTGATGTTGGAGTGTAGGAGTGAGAGATAAAGCTGAACTGTTAGTCAAAGAACTGCATGTTTTTGAGCTTGGTTATCTAACAGATAATTAATACTCATCCCATCTAAAAAGCATTGAATCATACTGTCTGCTATTTGTGTCCTTGTAGCAGTGTTTCTTTATTATTATTTAATCCTTTCCTCAAAGGATCACTGTTGTCCTAATAGTCTACCAAGGTTTTAAACGCTTAGATCTTACTGTTTCTTATTTGTGTATCTGAATATTTTTCTGTGTTCTAATTACTTTCTGCCAACCGTAGACTTGTTGTTTGGAGGAATTTTTGCCAATCCTAAGAAGAAAGTGATTGTTTTGAATGACCAGTTTAGTTTGAATAACTGTACATGACTTGTCAATTTGCTCAATTCTTTCATAGGAAGGACCATTGAGACCTGTTCTTGAATACATTGATCTGGTCAGCAGTGATGATGAAGAGCCTAGCACCTCTTATAGTGATGTAAGTACTTATATTTGATTTGCATTTCTTTCACTTCTGTCATTTAAGAGGCATTGTCTAAAAAGAGCTATCAAGTCGATGATGGTTGTTTTTTGGATCTGTAGTACTTTAGAGAATGGCCCGATTCTGTAGAGTGAACCACAAAAGGTGTCCATTGAGTTCTTGGCCCAAAATATCTCCTACTTCCAGTTTTGTTTCTTTACTTTCAGTGAGGATGTGAAAGGATAACACAACACAGGAAAGTTCTAAGCCTTGAAGATGATATCTGATAAAAGGAACATGGAATAAAAAAACTGCAAGCTTTTTGGCTCCTTGTGCCCTTCTCCTTTCCCATCTCTCCTCAAGTGCCATGTGTAACTGGATTCTTTTCTTCCAGAACCACGTGGCCACAGAAAGTTTGTTTTACATTGGAAGGAAGGCTATGTGAAGACCTTTTAGGAAATGGAATGTGGGAAAGGGTTTAGGTGGCATGGTACTTCAGTCGTCACTCCTTTTAACCTCATCTATCCCTCACATATTTAGAGTTTTTTCTCTTACCTGTGATTTTTTGGTTGTGGGTACCCTTAAACCAATATTTCCCTTACTCTGAGAATCAAACTAGCTGAGCCCTTTGTAGCAATCTTGTCTTTCATTTGTCTTAGCCCAAATTTCTATTAATGGGCTATTTTCTTGATGGGTTAGAGAACTCCTGGCTCTTCTCAACATGGGCAGAAAACTTTCTCTATGATAGAGGGGATTGAGACTTGGATGTGGAATCAGTATATGTAGGTTTTAATCTGAGCTTTGCTCCTTATTAATTCTTTGATTTTGGATAAATTAAGAAAACTTTAACCTTAGTTTCTTTATCAAATAAGGGTAATACCTACCTCACAGGGTTGTTGTGAGGACAAAATGAGGTAACATATGTAAATAAGCTCCTTGGAAACTACAAACAATAAAGTAGGGCTATGCAACTCGGAAGTTTTGTTATTCTTGGAGAGTGAACAGGAGAAAATTTTAAAGGGGCTTAAAAGTGACTGCAATGAGAACTTTTAGAAATCTTTTTTGTTCTCAGTAGAACTTTTCTTGAGTTCTCTGTTTTTTAGCTTTTACTTGTTGACTTACATACATTGAATGGGCTTTTTAAAAAAAGATTGTTAATCAACAATAGTCTCACCACCTCTTCTTATCCTAGCATGAGACCAAGCAGCAGGCCAGGATGGCACCACTTGAACTGGGCTTGTTTTCATTTTTTTTTTCATAGACAGAGTGCCACATTAATAGCCATAGTTGGTATTAGGTTTTTGTGTAGAAACCTTGTGGATTTGACTTCTGTGATCCCCTTGCTGATCTGTAGTGGATTGCATCTTTCATTGTTATAATAATTTTAAAAATTGAGTTCTACTTACTGGACATGCATCTCTGCACTTAAAAGTTAACATATTAAAAGCATTTTTTTTTCTTCCTTGGTTTTCTTGTTCATGTGGATAACCCAGAGAATGCCTGAGTCTAAGGTGCCATCCTCTGAGAATCATCGCCCAGAAATGTGCTCTAGCTGCAGTGTTCCTCTTCCCATTGGAGACAGCAGCTCCTCCTCTGGGAGTTGCACCAGCAGTCCACAAAGGATAGTTTCTCAACCTTCTTCTGTTGAGAACCCATTGGAGAACCAGAAAAATGATCAAAGTAATTCAGATATTAAGATCTCTGAGACAGAGACACTTAAACCATCACAAAATTTTCAGACTCTGCCTTCATCTCCAGTTCTGGTCCCCCAAGAATCTTTGGCCTTTTCAGAGGTCAAGGAGGATTTACCTATAGAGTCTTCTTCAGCTTCACAGCATGGACAGGATGCCATCCTTTATCTTCAGACACAAGTGGCTGAGATGTCCCGAGTGATACGTGATCTGCAGTCTAGGAGCTGTTTTAGATTTCATCATTCTAGGCCAAGTGAGAACTCCTCAGTGCCATGGGACATATCCACCTCTAAGGATGAAAATTTATCCACAGTTGATGAAGAAACTGACTGCAAATCCCCCTCAGCTGATGACAAAGGGCAGCCAACTGACCCCAGTCAGTCTAGTTTCACAGGTCTTTTGAAAAGAATGGAACAGAGAGGTGTTATAAAGAGAGTAACATTACAATCTGAAGCAGAATCATGTGAAGGGAAACCTGATTGTATGACCTCTAAGAAACGTTTGGTTCCTCCATTGCATCCTCTTCTGAGAATTGCCACCACTGAGGTTTTTAAAGACCCTGCTGATTGCCATCCTTCTTCCTTCATGGGGCACAGGGTATATCCTGTGGCCAAGGATACCTCTCCTTTCCAACCAAATCCACCAGCTGAGGGCCCTATTGTAGAAGCATTAGAGCACAGCAAAAGAGGAAGCACAACATCTCCTCTAGATTCTACCTCAAAAGAAATGGAGGTCATGGGTTGTAGATTCTACCATGCTGCTTCCATTGCAGCCCGAGCTGCTAGCTACATGGCCTATATGACTCAATATCAGCGTAAACTCTGGGAAGATATGGAGGATCTCGTTCATGACCCAGAGTTTGATCGTGGAAAAGCAAGATGTATAATATCTGATGGTATGGATGCCGGACTTTGGCAACTTTGTACTACTAGAGACATAATGGATTCTGTAGTCAGAGTTATGGCAATGGCAATAGACTACAGAAGACAAGCATGGCTCCGACTTACATCTCTCACTAAGAAAACCCAGGAGAAGATCTCACACTTGCCCTTTGATGGTACTTCCCTCTTTGGACAAGATGTGAATGCTGTTGTTGCAGAAGAAAACAGTATTAAGGAAAATGATTATAGAGACCACAACAAATACTATAACCAACATCGATACTTTTATAGTCATGATCAGAAAGCACATTATCACAATAGAGGATATTCCAAAGGAGATTGGTACAAACCTCGCAACCATCCTTATAGATACAGAAAAAAGGGAGAATCTCCAGAACGCCACGGGTACAAGAATTAATAGCCTGTTTGCGTTCAGCAGCATAGTCATCCAAGATCCTATTTTACTTGCTACTCCCCACTCAAACAGGATCTGCAGGTAGGAGGTCATGTCAGAAACTGATGCATGTCTGGAATTATCACAGCTAACATTTAAATTCTAGACTTTTCAAGTGGATATAATAAAGAGACTCATGTCTTATTGGCCAAGTGAGCAGTAGAGACTTTCACCTAAGTAGGGTTGGACAAAGGTTTACTTATTATTTCTGGTCCAAAATAAGTTCAGATGAGGGTACTCAGGAATCTGAATCCTCTTATGATTAAAGAAAAATATAAAGATCTGTTCCTCAGGAAAATCCTACTGATAAACTGAGGACTAGCTGATTTGGGGTCTGGAAATAACCTACTGTTAGATCCTTCATTTTTAGGTCATCAGTGCTTCCTTGTTCAAGCTTCAGCTTGTCAGATCTTCACAAAATGATAAATCTGTTGTACTGTGTTTATGTCAGGATGATCAACTTATCAAGAGTCCATACTACTCTCAAGCTGTCTTAGACTTCAGGATCAATCATGAAGCTGTATGTCAAGAACTGGAATACAAATCAAATTTTGCCAAATCCAGTTCGTTTCAGTGGGATGGCTAGATGTTACAGGTCTACTGTGGACACCAATTGGAAAAAGACTTTCCTTCCTGTAACATCTCTAGAAATTTTCACAGTAACTATCTTCATCGAGACCAATGGCTACCATGTCATTACCATTCAGAGCCACATGTGAGAGAATTCTTTATCATCACACCTAAGTCTCTGACCTATCAAGCTCTCAGATCTAAAGAAGCTTTGAGACCGAGGCATGGTGTTCTCTCAAGATACTCTGGGCTTTTCAGCAAGATGACCTTCTTAAGCTACCTTCTAAACAGTTGACTTTCTTGAGCTTGGTAATCCATCACAAAAAAGATGCATACATTAGTGCCCTGGATATAAAGGATGTTATACCATCCAGGCATGCAAATCTGAACTCTTTTAAGAGAATTCCAAACATGCCTGACAATCTGGTCCTCTTATTGCAATAAAGAGGGATGCCATCAAACTAGATGATACTAAGAATCCTTAAGTGTTCAGTATTACTGTGGATGTCGTAAAGAGAACATCTCGCACAGCTCTGTTTCTGGATATTTATTTAAATGATGATATCCATTAGAGATTTCTTAAAAGTCTGAAATCAAGTTTACTGTTCTTCGTTTACTGTTCCCTTAATCTAGTCAGACTCATCAATAGAGACGACTATCTTTTTGCTCCCAGTTGGTTCCATTAATAGTTCTTCACAGTTCTGGAACTGGCAGCAGATACCTCAATTGTATATCTCACAGTATCTTTTTAAAATCTCAAGGCAGTGGCTGTGCAGTATACCAGCCCTTAGATCCTCGATTTTGCAGCATGACTTCAGAAATGGAGAAAGTGTCAAGTTTGAGGGGTCTGAATACATCACCTAGTATTATTTGCTTGGCAGCCAAAAAAATTTTTTTTATCAACAGATTTAAAATTTTGTAACTTGGTTTGTCATACATCTGCATTTATTTCACCTGCTTGATCAAAATATTTTGAGTCTACTGTTAGTGGAATATAACACTGTTTTAGGATTCATATGGTTTCTATTTCTTGCCATAGTTCTTACACAGTGGTGATTGACATTTTCCCTAGTGCCCCACTTTCTGATGGTTGAAGCTCATTCCCCGTCCACTGTAACTATCTTCAGCACCCTTTTTACTACTTTCTCTCCCCATTTGTGCTAGAGGTTGAAGGTGCAAGCATACCTACTTAGAAGAAGCTATTTTATTTTGTCAGTAATTTCAGAGTACTATGTTGGTCCTATTTGTAAATTAAGCCTAAAAAACAGGCTTGACAGAGGAAATCATCTTGCAAACATTTACTTTTATTTTTGTATATTTTCCACAGTGTTTTACCTCTATCTTTTTTAGGTCCTTGCCAGTGATGTAGAAACTCTTTCATATTAAACTCCAGAAGATTATTGATTAACTACCCAAAAAGAAATAAGGGTCTAAAAAATCATTTAGATTTTTATAGTTTACGATATATATTGCATCCGTCAGGCAGTCTCATGTGCCCTTGACATGGCACTGTAGTTTCTTTTATGAAAGGACTAGTCACAGATGAACTTACTGGAGAGAGACCTTGGAACTGTTCTATGTGGCTGCACAGTTATACCTAGTTAGCTAAGGCTACTTCAGACTGTTCCCACTTTTCCATTTCTCTCCTTTCTTTCCCTGAATTAGATACTGGGTTACAAATGTGATGATTTTTGAGGTACTCTTATTTTCCAAAATCCAAACCAAAATGATGCTTGAAGACATAATTCTTTGAAACTACTTTGGCATTTCCACTTAATATGCTCTTCCTCATAGATTCTTTGTTTTTAATTCTGGTCAGAAAAAAAGAACAAAATTCACCACCTTAACCATTTTTAAGTGTACGGTTCACTAGTATAAGCTGTATTTACATTGTGTAGCTCCTCCTTAAATATTTATAAAACAGCATTGCTGTTCTCTTCCTCTTGTGTTATTTGTGTTGCTCAGTGTTAAAGTAACATTGCTTTGCCATTCTCTGATTGATAAGCTCAAGCATCTCCAGAGAATTTTCCTAAAAGTGGAGAGGTATTGAGGAGTCATCAAATTGTTGATCTGTAGATAACTTCTGAAGGGGATTTGTCAGTTCAGTCGGGACTGTCAGAATGCGGTAGAATGGAAACAGCTTTTAGCTGTAGATTAATCAGTCTCTTGATTGCAGAAGAAACATTCTTAACCTGTTTGTTTACTTTAAAATCTTTCTCTGGCATACTTGAATGGTGGTGGTGTTATAAAACTAAAAATGGGGCCCTGATGTAGGGAGACAACCCCCAAAGCATATGGAACTCAAAATTAAATAAGTTTTCATATTGTGCCTGCCACAGAATTCTCCATTGGGCGAACCTTAGATGTTTAAATATCTCTAGATTTTCTGGGATGCTTTGGGATAATTGCAAATTTAATGATTTGATATTCTCAGTGGGGATGCGTCTAATGATCCTTTTTCTTCAAAGTGTTATTTCTCCACTAGACATAAAATATATGTGAAGACTATGATTTCTTGCAGTTTCTGTGTACAGAGAAATTGTTTCCATTTGTTATATGAAGTGCCTTTTTAAATTTCACCCTATTGTTTAAAACTTAACATTTTGATGTCTTGCATATGTTGCTGGTGATATTTATGAGTTCTGTATAGTGATTTTTTTAATCTTGTAGTTTATTCATCATCTGTACAATTGCACTATCTAAATGTACTCTCCTTCTGAATGTTAATTTGTTTTCTTTATAGCACTGTTAATCCATTTCAGAAGGTTGTAGAGTATGACCCTCCCCCTTTATTTAAGTAACTACACAGTAGTTCTTTTTAGTTATTAGGGATTGGCTCAGTTTCTGAGCATTAAGGCAGCTTTGTTTTCTATCTGCAGGTTCTAGGTTTTCTGATTGAGTCATTTATCTCAGACTAACCTTGTTCTAAGCCATGGTAGCACAACTTATATTTGATAAGTGGATGTGTTTACTTGGTAAGAAGAAACAAGGACATTAGGAAAAGCAGTAAATTTGCTGACACTTTATCCTTTCTTTTTAGTGACAGCTTCCTTATTAGTGTAATTGCATTTAAACTTTTTTTTTTTTTTTAACTGCATGGCAACTTCTTTGTAATTCCATTTTAATTACTTGGCCCTCAAAATGACATTTTGAGGGGAACATAAACTCTTTCGGGATACTTGGATACTATTTAGTATATTATGTTAGTACTATACTAATAATTTACTGAATGATACCTAAGTGACCTGATTGATAATGTCCTTAAGGGCCCAATACATCAGGATAACCTCTCAGGTACTAAAAATGAGGAGGTTGGAACAGATACAATCCAGAATCCCTTCTAGCTACAAAGTTGGATAGAGTTAAATGCCATGGATGAACAGAGTTAAATGCCACATTCACTGTTGAGGATATAATTTAGTGGGATTCTGATGAAGGTTAGAAATTATGGACTAGATCTTTGTAGAAATAGTTTAAAAATTGCAATAACTGAAAACTTTTTTTTTTTTAATGTGAGGCATATTTTGCCCCAGACTTGCACTGTTTTAGGTTCCCTTGTCTTTTGAAATTTACCATTCTTAATGTTAATGGCTAGTCCAGTAATTGATTGTGATATATACATGTCATTTCAGTTGGCCAGGTCCATTCTTAGTTATTTTGTGGATACAGAAACCAATCAATTCTTCTGTCTTTCACTTAAGAAAATACACAGGTGGAAGTTATTATTTAACTGATGATGATCATTATTGAATGAAAATCTTTTAGTTATTTTTCAAAAAATAATGAGTTTTGTAAGCCATTAAAATATTCTTTTAAGGAATTTCCCTTCCTGGATGAATGATGAGAATATTGTTTTATTAAATCTTTTTTTCTCCTATTGATTAGTGGGATAATATTTTTATACTACTTTGTGTTTTCAGTTGCTTGACTTTGTAGTAATGAAAACTTTTTTATAGCAGTGTTTGGTACCATTGAGATATCTTTTACTGGAAATTATGTTTGCTTCTGGTGGGATGTATCTGGAAGTGATCACAGTCCAACCATTTCCTTTTGATGTTATCATATTAGTTCATTCTCTATATTGATCTTTTCTTCCCCTTAATGTAACACCTCTTTCTAGAAGGATGTCTGATCTTCCCTTAGTATCTTTGATGTAGATTATATTTTCTATTCTACCAGTAAATACTAGCCAGGATTTTGATGTGGCTTTGTATTTGTGTACTTAAATACAAATGTCTTCAGTATTATTGTAAGAGATTTTCTAGTTTTCTCTTTTGTCCTTTTTTTTTTAAAAGCAGCCAGTTTAGTCTCTGGAACTATTATTTCCTGGCTATTGAACTTCAGTCAGTTTTTAATGCTTTCTTATTTAATGGTAGTCTTATTTTTCTCATTTTGCATAGTTTCACACAAATGTATTACTACATATGGTTTACGGTTAATTGCATCTTCTCATAAAAATTCTAAGCCCATCACCATAAAGTTATAGAACAGCTCTGACATAAACTGTATCTAAAAATTAACCAGTTTTCTCTAAGTCTTAAGGGCTTTACCTATTTTATTGAGATAACTGTCTATTTCAAATGATGTCTTGGATTTTCTGATGCCTTGTCAAGAATTCAACAAGAATTCTCAGGTTGTCTGTACTTTATTTTCTTTTAGGACTCTGGAGATCTCTCGGCTTGTATTGAGTTTTCTAATATTTCTAAGTATATTCCTTGGTAGCAGTGAAAGTAAATCCTTTATATCTAGTTGTATTTTAAACTCTCCTTTGATCATAAATGCTTCAAGTGCTATGAATTCTGTTAGTAGTCTCCTTATAAGACCTATTTTCATATGCGATTTTTTCCTGTCAGCTATGTATCCTATGCCTTCTGTTTTCTGTCATTGCCTGTAAGAGTAGCTCTGTCATGTTATTCAGTTTTGAGCACTACAATTAGACCTCTTGTCAACTCACACTTTTATCTGTGATAATTATGTTTTGCACTACTTAGTGTGCATTTAACACTAGTACCCTACGTTTGTGGTCCCTTTATCTGTACCACTTTTAGTTACTAGGGCAACATGATGTGGGTGATTGGGGGGGAAGCATTTTCAAAGTCACTTGAACAGTCTCAAATTTTCAGATCCATTTTTTTTTAACATATTTAATTACATTAAACATCCTCCCGTTAGGTGTGAAGCCCTTTTTGCCTTGGTTCAAGTATAGTCAGTGTTTAACTAGCCTCATTTAGATTCTTAGCAAGAGTTGCATGCAAGTTGGTCTTTGTCTAATGCCTATAACAGCCCCTGTTTACTTTTAGCAAGAATATATTTTGAGATCTTGGAAGCACCTTTATAGCCTTGGGCCTAAGGGTTGTCTTCCTGCCTGGCAAGCAAGTGGAGGAGAGAATTTTCATTTATAGAGCTCACATTTACTACACTATGTGCTAAAATTTACAAGTTATTCTTGAGGAAGAAATTCACCCTTATTTTGCAGATGAAAAAATGAAACATTAAGTATGTTGCTCAAATGGTGGAGCCTAGCTTTTGAATATTAACTATTTTCCTCCACAGTCTCAGTTTAGCATTTTACTAGGCTGCCTCTTCATATTTTTCAAGGCTCAGTTCAAGTCTTAACTTCTCTGATAAGCTAATTTGACCTATACTAATCTTTTTCTTCCCTAAATTTTATGTTTATGGCTATATTCTTATTCCTCAGTACTTGATGTCTTACATTAACTAATTCTTGGTCATTTTGCTTGTCAGATCAGAAACTCTTGTTTTCCCGTTGAAATTTCACTGTGTGGGACTAAGACTGTTCTTGATGTATAGTCATTGACTTGTTTCACGTATTCTGTTCTTTTTCGGCACTAATCATTTTAGTCCATTTTTGCTTGTTTTTTTCTTTTTCTTCTACCTTTTTTTGTTATACCGTTTTGTTTCAGATACATGCTTAAGGTGGTTGTTTTTTTTTTTTTCCAGATTCTTTAGGATATTGGGTAGGAAGGAAGGTGGTATGGTGCAGAGCACATGGTATTTAAATTCTAAGACCTTGGTCTGAGTATTAGCAAGTCAGTTACTTTCTGAGCCTCAGTTTTCCTACTCTCAAATGAGGTAATGCCTGGGAATACTTTGGAATTTCAAAAGCCCAGTACAGGTTTCTTTTCTTTCATAGTGTGCTTTTTCTACACACATAGATATATTATAACTGTGGAATGGTATTGGATATAAATACAGATACATTTTAAGATGTATATTTAGTAGCATGTAGTAGGTTCATATCATCAGATCATGTTCCCCTTGTTTACAGTTTTTAAGGCTCAACTGTTAAGCTATATTACAAGTTCATCAATGGATTAAGTCATTGAAAGACATATTTAAAGTAAAATAGTCTCTTTTCTCAAGTGCAGGCTAAGAAATGCTCATAATAAACAGTAAGGAAATAAAGAGAATGTAGAATGAAGAGCTAGGTTATATAGGAATGTGTATATGATTTTTGATGGTTGCTGTTTTGTCACTTTGTGTCTATATTGGCAACAATCTTCTATCATAGTTTTCAGTACCTATGTACAGGCAGGCACTGAGGAAGGTGTGGAGGAACCTGGTTAATAAGAGATGGTATATTCTCTTAAGAGAAAGAAATACCAATATAATGTAACTGTTCTGTTTAGAGGAATGCCTGCAGTGAAGTTGGAACAAAACAGAAGGCCATTTAGAGGGATCAGGGAAAATTTTCCTACTTAGCAAATACTTGAGCTGAGGCTTGCATGTTGCAATCATGTTGATTGAAGAGCTAGTTGGACCAGAAGGGAATTAGGAGCCAGGCATTTAGATGAATCAGTGCATACAAAAGCATGTGAAACATTGTGTCTGGTTTCAGAATTATAAGGAACAGACTTTATGGGGGACAGTTGGTAGATACTAAGTTGAAGAAAGAGGATTAATTACCCATGAAAATGTATTGGTTCCAATCTATTCAAAATGTACCAAGTTTGTGTAGCTGTTATGTGTAAGGTCATAGAAGTAGTCTGTCCAGAGTTCGCTTTGTACCATAGTCCCCTGTGGTCAGCTAGCGCAATTCTTTTTCTTCCCTGAGCTGAGCCAAAGGAAGGCTTTTCAGTCAGTGTCCCTCTAGTCCCAGGAACAGCTCAAGCAGTGAAAAAGAACTGAGACACTAGTAGAGAACAACTTTGAAGATGAACAGGATGATGGCACTGAAGTGAAATGTTGTATGGGTATACAGTTGCATACTTCAGGACCTCCTATTGACATTGTGTTCTCAGTGTAGCTAAATGTGGTTCATTTCCCTGTTCATTGGGTTACAGATAATTTGAGGGTAGACTTGGGGGAAATGAAGATATTTCTAAAAATGTTGCTTCATTGGAGTTTGGAGATGTTGTATTGAAGAAAGACCTGTGAACCTTGTGCCAGTGGTATCTCCAGCAGCACCCAAAACACATTTTGTCAATTTCCTGTTTGTTTTTCTGTGATTTGAGTTTCTTTTTTTGTTTTTGTTGCCACTTTCACCTTTTCTCTTTTCTTTTCATAATTCATCCTTATTCTTGCTGTGCCAGAGTTATAGCAGTGGCATTCAGGGTTAAAATTGCAACTCCCCTTTGCTACTTCAGAGGTACTTTTTTTTTTTTTTTTACTTCAGAGGTACTTAAAAATTCTCAAGTTCCAGTTATGGTTTTGTTCTGTTGTGGTTTTGGTTTTTTATGGTCCTGTACTGAAGGAGAATCAAAGTCATTCTTCCTAGGAGGGGATTTTTATAAGTATAGATATTGGCAGTTTACCCAAAAGACAATACAGGAAGAAGAATCTTATTTAACAGGTTTGGTGGTACTAGTCTTCTTAACTAAGTAAAGTTCTTTACGGAATGGGGTATATCTATATGTATGTTTTTTAAGTTTGCCATATAAAGCAGATGTTATGTGTACTTTGTATTTGTAAACAATAACCAGTTGGGGGTGGGAAGATGGTTGCTTTGTACAAAAGGGTTGTTTCCTGGTTCCAAAGCTTTGCTGCTGGAGATGGTAAATAAATATTGTACTGCTTTGCTGTGTTTATCCCTTCTGCTCTCTCTGTATTTGAATATAAAATACTTAAGAAAAATTGTTGCTTTTCAAAATGTTATTTTGGGATGTGGTTTGAGCCATGAGTTGGGCAGAAGGGGTTTCTGATAAACAGAACTTCAGGGAGGGTAAACTTCAGAGCAAAATATGTGCCACAGCTTTGTGATGGGCAATAATAAGCAGGCTTTGGAATTTGAGTTTGTGTGGAATAAAGCAGTTGTTTCAGGAATTATATTCAAACCAAAAGCACTGGTTAGATGGATAGCTATGATTAATGATTTACAAAGTTAATTCATTCCACTATCACAGTTGGTTTCTCCTTTGAGCTTTCTTTAAACTTGGGGTTCCCTTTACACAGAAGATAAGGATGATGGCCAGAATAATCAATCTCCATTGGATGCCCTGCTGACTAGTGTCAGCTGAGATTCAGGGAAATTCTATAACAATAGCAAATAAACCTCTGCCTTGGATTATTCTCTACATCCCCTCTTGCTATACCTCCCCCTCTGCCTCCTACAAAATTCATCTTCCCTTATTACTGGCTTTTCTGTAGCCAGAAAAGTGCTTTTGGTGAGTCAGATAGGGAACTGGGTTGTTGTGATCACTTCTCTGGATAACTCTTCTCATGGAGTGTTTTCTCCTAATTTATATCACCCTGTACAGAAGTGAGAGTTCATTTCATGGGGAAGATCCTTTGACTATATTCATGCTTCCATTTAAGAAGTAATTTTGGGGACGCCTGGGCGGCTCAGTTGATTGGACAACTGCCTTCGGCTCAGATCATGATCCCGGAGTACCGGGATCGAGTCCCACATCGGGCTCCCAGCTCCATGGGGAGTCTGTTTCGCTCTCTGACCTTCTCCTCACTCATGCTCTCTCTCACTGTCTGTCTCTCAAATAAATAAATAAAATCTTTAAAAAAAAAAAAGAAGTAATTTTGTATAATGCCAAATTTGATTGTTACTCAAAAACTAAAGTGCTTTTTAGAGATTAGTAGTGATTTTAAAATAAAAAAATCAGTTGCTTATTATAAAAAGGCTCAGTGGTATAATGCCACAAGCTATTGTAAAATGATAATTTCATCTGTGAAACCCTGCCTTTTTCAATATTGTATTTCTAGAAAATGCTTTACAAAAGCAGAATTATTCCTTTAATTTTGCATTTCCTTTGACTTGATATTGGCAAGTATTTTTAGAAAACTGATTTAGCTAGTTATGGCAGTTGGGAAGTGACTAAGAAGCTCAGCCTTTGGGTGAGCAGGTGAATGAAGGGTGAAATGAAAGATCAGCCTCTATTTAATATTTGAAAAAAATTTATTCATGGACCTTAAAAAGCTTTGTTCAACAGAGTAGAGCCCATTTTTTCAGCATTCAGTTCTAAGCCCAGTTCTTAACTGCCAAAGGGGGGTTGTCAAGTATATGGCACTTGGCTTTTTAAACCATAATACACTGCAGGATGAGAGTGAATGGTTTAAGAAACAGGCATTTTCTAGGTGTAGGTGACTTCTCAAAGAAAGCCCACCTATGAAATTCAAGTTTGGTTTTTTGGTTTTTTTTTTTTTTTAAAGATTTAAAAAATTTATTTGACAGAAATCACAAGTAGGCTGAGAGGCAGGCAGATGGAGAGGGAGAAGCGGGTCAGAACCAATTTTAAGCAGGCTCCCCGCTAAGCAGAGAGACTAATGCGGGGCTCCATCCCAGGACCCCGAGATCATGACCTGAACCAAAGGCAGAGGCTTAACCCACTGAGCCATCCAGGTGCCCCCAAAATTCAAGTTCTTATAAAAATTTATTTTTGGGACACTATTAGCTTCCATGCAAATAAATATAGTAAACATTGCAAAGTTACCTTGTTCACTGGAAAAGTTAAGAATCTTGCTTTCTAGTCTTATGTCCCAAACAGGAAAAGAGGAAAGTCAGGTATAGCTGAATAAGCTAATATTTTCAAGTTTCAATTTTTAATTTGCCTAATTGTACTTTTTTTATTTTTAAAGATTTTATTTATTTATTTGACAGAGAGAAATCACAAGTAGACAGAGAGACAGGCAGAGAGAGAGAGAGAGAGAGGGAAGCAGGCTCCCTGCTGTGCAGAGAGCCCGATGCGGGACTCGATCCTAGGACCCTGAGATCACGACCCGAGCCGAAGGCAGTGGCTTAACCCACTGAGCCACCCAGGCACCCTGAAATTTTTTTTTTTTTTAAAGATTTCATTTATTTATTTGACAGACGGAGATCACAAGTAGGCAGAGAAGCAGACAGAGAGAGGAGGAAGCAGGCTCCCTGCTGAGCAGAGAGCCCAAGCGCCCTGAAATTTTGTTAAAAAATGTTTATTACGTGTGCTAATTGTAGAAATACTAGAAAATGGAAATTAAAATTTCTCCATATAGAAACAATGATTGTTAACCTTTTGATTTCTAGCCTTCTAGGTTTTACTTACATGTTATAATAAAAGATAATATTATTTTCACTTAAATATTAGTGAGGGAAAGAAAACATTGAAATATAGACAGATTGTAGCTTCATTGATTAGTGGTATTTTGTGCCATTTTTTCATTAATTTGTTGATACCGTTATGATTTATTTTATAATTCACATAGAAAGTAGATGAGTTTCACATTAATGTTAGAAATTTTAATAGTTTCCAGAAAATATTTGTTAGCTCACTAAACTTGATTAGGAAATGAAAGTATTAATTATGTTGGTGAAAGTTTTGTCTGAATGGTGGAATTTGCATTGAATGTGACTTTTTTAAAAGACTATTTATTTGACAGAGATCACAAGTAGGCAGTGAGAGAGGGGGAAGTAGGCTCCCTGCTGAGCAAAGAGCCTGATGTGGGGCTTGATCCTAGGACCCTGAGACCATGACCTAAGCCAAAAGGAGAGGCCCAACCCTCTGAGCCACCCAGGCGCTCCTGAATGTAACTTCTGATGCTCTTTTGTGATCTGGATTTTGAGTTTATGGTCAGAACCAATTTTAAGTTCAACTGAACTGATTTCAACTTCCCTGGTGGTCTAGTGGTTAGGATTCGGCGCACTTTCTCAACTGAACTGATTTCAAGTTTGAAGTGTTATCAGTTTATAGCAAAGAGAAAAATCAAGGTAGTGCAGCTCATAAAGCTAAATTTGTTTTGGGGGCCTGGGTGGCACAGTTGGTTAAGCGACTGCCTTTAGCTCAGGTCATGATCCTGGAATCCTGGGATTGAGTCCCACATCAGGCTTCCTGCTTAGCAGGGAGTCTGCTGCTCCCGCTGACCTCTTTCATGTTCTCTCTTTCTCTCTCACTCAAATACATAAATATTTTTTTAAAAAAATCTAAATTTGTTTTCGTTTAAAATGAGACTATTAAGGGAAATTTTAAACTATTACCTTGGGGTATTACTGTGCCTTATTCTTTAGAAATGATGGTAATCATTGATATTAGTTTCTTTAAAAATGCCCTTACTTGGGGCTGCCTGGGTGGCTCAGTTGGTTGGGCGACTGCCTTGGGCTCGGTCATGGTCCTGGGATCGAGTCCCACATTGGACTCCCAGCTCCATAGGGAGTCTGCTTCTCCCTCTGACCTTCTCCCCTCTCATTCTCTCTCTCACTCTCTCTCTCAAATAAACAAACAAACAAATAAATAAATAAATAAATAAATAAATAAATAAAATCTTTTTTAAAAAATGCCCTTACTTGACAAAATAATGGAATCCTTTGCCAGGCTTTCCTTTTTTCTTTGCCCCCAGTTCTGTTGACCCATTGAATTCTATCATTCCAGATTAGATCTCTTAAGAAAGCCCTCTTCCTTTCCTGCCCTCTTCCTACTTCTAGACTTGGAATTTTTGCTGTAACTCTACCATACCACATTAAAACTTAAACATTAAAAAAAAAACAAACTTAAACATTTTGTCCTCAAGAACAAAAGAATTCTTGCTTTCTCCTATATAGGCATACCTTGGAGATATTGTGGGTTTGGTTCCAGACCACTGCAATAATATAAATATTAAGTGTGTAGGAGTATTATGGCTAAAAAAAAAACACCTTAATTTAAAAATACTTTATTGCTGGGGCGCCTGGGTGGCTCAGTGGGTTAATCCTCTGCCTTCGGCTCAGGTCATGATCTCGGGGTCCTGGGATTGAGCCCCACATCGGGCTCTCTGCACAGCAGGGAATCTGCTTCCCCCTCTCTCTGCCTGCTTCTTTGCTTACTTGTGGTCTCTCTCTCTCTGTTACATGAAGAAATTTTAAAAATTTTTTTAAATCTTTAAAAAAAAATAAAAATACTTTATTGCTAAAAAATGCTAACTATCATCTGAGTTTTTGGTGAGCCTTAACCTTTTTGCTAGTGGAGGGTCTTGCCTTAATATTGATGACTTCTGACTGACCAGGTTGGTGGTTGCAGAAAGTTGGGGTGGCTGTGGCAATTTCTTAATACAAAACAGTAGTGAAGTTTACCACATCAATGAACTGTAGCTTTCAGGAATGATTTCTCTCGCATAGTTGTGTTCTAAATCCTTTGTTGTCACTTAAACAGTCTTCACAGCATCCTCACAATGAGTAGATTCTATCTCAAGAAACCTCTTTGCTCATCCATAAGAAGCAGTTTCTCATCTGTTCAAATTTTGTCATGAGGTTTCAGCAATTTAGTCACATCTTTGGCTCTACTTCTAATTCCAGATCTCTTGCTATTTCTACCACATCTACAGTTATTTCCTCCATGGAAGTTTTGAACCCCTCAAAGTCATCATGAGGTTGGAATCAACTATTTTCAAACTCCATTAATGTTGATGCTTCAACCTCTTTCCATGAATCCTGAAAGTTCTTAGCAGCATATAGAATGGTAAATCCTTGCTGGAAGGTTTTCAGTTTTCTTTGCTCAGATCTTTCAGAGTAATCACTGTCTGTGGCAGCTTACATTCTAACAGAATGTACTTCATAAATAGTAAGACTTGAGAGTTGAAGTTTTTCCTTGATCCTTGGCCTACGGAATGAATGTTGTGTTAGCAGACATGAAAACAACCTTCTCTTACTGTACATCTCCATCTCCATTGGGTGACCAGTCCATTGTCTGTGAGAAGTCAGATTTTGAAGGAATGTTTGTTCTGAGCAGTAGGTCTCAAAAGTGGGCTTAAAATATTCAGTGAACCATCATGTAAACAGATGTGCTCTTATCTTGGCCTTACTCCATTTATAGAGCAGAGACTGAGTTGAGTTAGCATAATTCTTAAGGGACCTAGAATTTTCAGAATGGTCAACGAACATTGATTCCAACTTAAAATGTCACCAGCTGTGTTGGCCCCTGACAAGAGAAGCAGCCTGTCCTTGTAAATTTTGAAACAGGCATTGACTTCTCTAGCTATGAAAGTCCTAGATAGCCTCTCCTTTCCAATAGAAGGCTGTTTCATCCATATTGAAATTCTGTGGCTTAGTGCAGCCAGCCACCTTCATTAATTTTCTCAGCTAGAGCTTCTGGGTAACCTGCTGTAGCTTCTACATCAGCTTCTGCTGCTTCATCTTGTACTTTGATATTATGAGGCAGCTTTTCCTAAGCCTCATGAATCAACCTCTGCTAGCCTCAAACTTCTCTTTTTCCTTATTCTCTATTTCCTTATTCTCCGAGCCGTCAAAGAATTGAAGAGTTAGGGCTTTGTTCTGGATTGGGCTTTGGCTTAACAGAATGTTGTAGCTGGTTTGAGCTGTCTAAACCACTAAAACTGTCTTCATATCAGCAGTAAGGCTGTTTTGCTTTCTCTCATTCATGTATTCACTAGAGTAGCACTTGTACTTTCCTTCAAGAACTTTTCCTTTGCATTCAAAACTTGACT
This sequence comes from Mustela nigripes, assembly GCF_022355385.1. Classification (NCBI taxonomy): domain Eukaryota; kingdom Metazoa; phylum Chordata; class Mammalia; order Carnivora; family Mustelidae; genus Mustela; species Mustela nigripes. The sequence continues at coordinate 47,226,647 of NC_081561.1, read as the reverse complement.
GTTTGGCCCAAGGGGCCTTGCTTCCAGCCTACCATGGTTTTCAGTATGTTTTTTCCACTAAGCTTAATCATTTCCAGCTTGTAAAATGATAAATGTGCAGCTCTTCCTTTCACCTGAACACTTAGAGGACCATCCTCAGGTTACTGATTACCCTAATTCCAAATATTTATAACTCAGGAAATAGGGAGGCCGAAGGAAGGGGAGTGAGACAAAGGAATGAACAGTGAATGGAGCCATCTGAACACAATGTTTATGCAATCTTATAGGGGTGCAGTTCATGGCACCCCCAAATCAATTATAATACTAACATCAAAGATCACAGATTGCTGCAACAAATATAATGATAATGAAAACTTTTGAAATTTCTCAATTACCAAAATGTGACACAGGCCTGAACTGAGCAAATGCTGTTGGAAAAATTGTACCAATAGACTTGCTGGATGCAGGGGTGCCACAGACCTTCAATTTGTTAAAAAAAAAACACCAAAGAAAACAAAAAAACAACACCATATCTGCAAAAGCACAGTATAATGAGGTATGCCTATACATGCTTAACTTTCACGGGTATGTGTACTCAGGGATTTTTAAAAGATTTTATTCATTTTATTTGACAGAGACAGAGGTAGGCAGAGAGGCAGGCAGAGAGAGAGGGAGGAGGAAGCAGGCTCCCTGCCAAGCAGAGAGCCCGATGCAGGCCTTGATCCCAGGACTCTGGGATCATGACCTGAGCCAAAGGCAGAGGCTTTAACCCACTGAGCCACCCAGGCGCCCCTTAACCATATTATTTAAAAAAAAATTTTTTTTTAAACCACTGTATTTTTTAAAAAATTTTCATAGTTACTGAATTAGAATTTTCCTTTTAATGTTTTTCTGACTCCACAACTTTCTCCTTAATTCTATGAAGATCCCACTCAACTTTCCCAGTAGGAGGGGAGGGGTTAAGAAAAACTCATGCAAGGAGTGATCTAACATAGAGGTAAACAGACTCTCCCCTCCCGGTATCTTTAAGATGTTCCTATTTTTCGCCCCCAAAATAAATATGTAGATAGCATTTGCTATCACTGTGGACTCAATAGTATTCTAATATGGAGGTTAATCCACAGTGACCCAAGCATGAGCTTCAAGAAGAATGACTGAAAATCCTATAGCTGCTAACATTTTATTCTTACCATTTTTTTTAAAGATTTTATTTATTTATTTCACAGACTGAGATGGCAAGTAGGCAGAGAGGCAGGCAGAGAGATGGGGGGAAGCAGGCTCCCCATGGAGCAGAGAGCCCAATGCAGGGCTCGATCCCAGGACCCTGGGATCATGACCCGAGCTGAAGGCAGAGGCTTTAACCCACTGAGCCACCCAGGTGCCCCTGTTCTTACCATTTGTATACTGAGAGCCAATTCCACTTCTAGCTTGAGAATTTACGGTCTAAAGTCTGACCTCAGAAAAGCTCTTATTAAAAGCTCTAAATGCTTATTAATACTACAGGCTTTGGGGAAGATTGGCAAATCTAACCTAAGAAGAACAGTCCTAGAATTTTGTGATTTCACATTAAATTACATTTCAGTATTTTAACACTAATGGAATAGCGTAATACTCCCAAACCTAAGACTATGGTATTCCCTTTTCATCCTAATTCTACAGGAAACATTTAATATCCTTTCATCTAGCCTATAGCTTTGGTTCTGCAGTTGGATCAGTAACAAGATGTCCTGCAATGAGTGTTTTCCCCCTTGCTTTCTGATAAGTTAAAATTTGTTTCTGAACATACTGATTCTTTGAATTACCTATTATACTTTTATGCAAAATAAGGTCTTCTGTGACCTAATAGGTAAAATCCCTAGTGTGTATTTCAATATCTGTGGTCTCTGTTTTTCCAGTGTGTATGTGTTTGCTCAGAATCACAGAAGTATGTAATTTAATAAGATCTAGAGGCTGCCCCTCATCTTGGATCACTAACAGTGGAAATCCAAGGGATTTGGCTTTCTGGAGAGAGTGAGTGTTCATAAATAAACCATTAATCGTGCCTGGCATTCACCAGCAGTCTTGACCCAGAAACCTAAGTTGTGATGAAAAAATAATTATGAGTATCACCCCCTGCCACATATAATTAATTTTTCCCCATTTTAGGGGAAAACTTTATTTTAAATATTTCATTTTTCTCATAAATGATAGATGTTTCAAAGCTGAAGTTCATTCTTTCTCTAGATCTACCATTCATTCCTTTTTATCTACTCCTAGCAGATTGCCTTTCTAATTATATATAGGTATTCTATATAGGTAGCCTATATAGGTAGCCAGAGTGGGTGTTTTGGTTTGGTTTGGTTTGGTTTGGTTTTGGTATTAAGAACAAAATGGAGGGGTGCCTGGGTGGCTCAATAGGTTCGCCTCTGCCTTCTGTCCAGGTCATGATCTCAGGGTCATGGAATCGAGCCCTGCTTGGACTGTCTACTCAGCGGGGAGCCTGCTTCCCACCCCCCTCTTTGCCTCCTTCTCTGCCTACTTGTGATCTCTCTCTGTGTTAAATAAATAAATAATTAAGATCTTAAAAAGAAGAAGAAGAAGAAGAAGAAGAAGAAGAAAATAGAAACTTTCCCTGTGGAGGAAGAGAAGGAAACCAAACTCAATTTTGAATGTCTTTTTGAATTCAGTATCAGAGCTTTAGGTCTTTTGAGCTCTTCGGAGTCATGACAGATGTTAAATAGATCAGAATTATTTGGGAATCACAGAAGTAATCTTTTTTATTAACATAACCACATAGTATTAATTAAAAGATAACATGGCCTACTGATAGCTAAATATGAGGAAAATAATTTTAACAAACAGTAATACTAACAGGTTTTGCTTATTTGACCACCAAAGAGTAATGTTCTAGGGCTAGAGATTAATTTTAGAGTGAAGTTGAAGCGATCTAAACAAATGTTTAAATGCTGATTAAAGGGTTAAATAATTTACCTTCCTAGTCGTTCATTTGGTTAAGCGTCTGCCTTTGGCTCAGGTCATGATCCCGGGATCCTGGGATCTAGCCCCACATTGGTCTCCGTGCTCAGCAGTGAGTCGGCTTCTCCCTCTGCCTCTCCCTCCCCATGCACACACCCTATCTCTCTAATAAATAAGTGAAATATTTTTTTTTTAATTTTTTTATTTATTTGACAGATAAAGATCGCAGGTAGGCAGAGAGAGAGGAAGGGAAGGAGGCTCCCGGCCAAGCAGAGAGCCCGATGCAGGGCTCAATCAAAGGACCCTGGGATCACGACCCGAGCCGAATGCAGAGGCTGTAACCCACTGAGCCACACAGGCGCCCCTAAAATCTCTTTTTAAAAATTTTTAAATTTTTTTATTAATGTATAATGTATTATTAGCCCCAGGGGTACAGGTCTGTGAATCGCCTGGTTTACACACTTAACAGCACTCACCGCAGCACATACCCTCCCCTATGTCCATAATCCCACCACCCTCTCCCTATCCACCTCCCCCCAGCAACCCTCAAGTTTGTTTTGTAAGATTAAGAGTCTCTTATGGTTTGTCTCCCTCCCGATCCCATCTTGTTTCATTTCTTCTTTTCCTACCCCCGAAACCTCCCCACATTGCATCTCCATTTCCTCATATCAGGGAGATCATATGATAGTTGGCTTTCTCCGATTGGCTTATTTCACTAAGCATAATACCTTCTAGTTCCATCCACGTCGTTGCAAATGGCAAGATTTCATTTCTTTTGATGGCTGCATAGTATTCCACTGTATATCTATACACCACTTCTTTATCCATTTATCTGTTAATGGACATCTGGTTCTTTCCATAGTTTGGCTATTGTGGACATTGCTGCTGTAAACATTCGGGTGCACGTGCCCTTTTGGATCACTACATTTGTATCCTTAGGGTAAAGACCAGTAGTGCTATTGCTGGGTCATGGGGTAGCTCTATTTTCAACTTTTTGAGGAACCTCCATGCTTTTTTCCACAGTGGTTGCACCAGCTTGCATTCCCACCAACAGTGTAGGAGGGTCCCCCTTTTTCTGCATCCTTGCCAGCTTCTGTCATTTCTTGACTTGTTAATTTTAGCCATTATGACTAGTGTGAGGTGGTATCTCATTGTGGTTTTGATTTGTATTTTCCTGATGCTGAGTGATGGGGAGCACTTTTTCATGTGTCTGTTGGCCATCTGGATGTCTTCTTTGCAGAAATGTCTGTTCATGTCCTCTGCCCATTTCTTGATTGGATTATTTGTTCTATGGCTGTTGAGTTTGATAAGTTCTTTATAGATTTTGGATACTAGCCCCTTATCTGATATTTTGTTTGCAAATATCTTCTCCCATTCTGTCAGTTGTCTTTTGATTTTGTTGACTATTTCCTTTGCT
>NC_081561.1:47118509-47222196 GCF_022355385.1 Mustela nigripes | reverse complement strand
TGTCTGTTCATGTCCTCTGCCCATTTCTTGATTGGATTATTTGTTCTATGGCTGTTGAGTTTGATAAGTTCTTTATAGATTTTGGATACTAGCCCCTTATCTGATATTTTGTTTGCAAATATCTTCTCCCATTCTGTCAGTTGTCTTTTGATTTTGTTGACTGTTTCCTTTGCTGTGCAAAAGCTTTTGATCTTGATGAAGTCCTAATAAGTTCATTTTTGCCCTTGCTTCCCTTGCCTTTGGCGATGTTCATAGGAAGGAGTTGCTGTGGCTGAGGTCGAGGAGGTTGTTGCCTGTGTTCTCCTCAAGTATTTTGATGGATTCCTGTCTCACATTGAGGTCTTTCATCCATTTTGAGTCTGTTTTCATGTGTAGTGTAAAGAAATGGTCCAGTTTCATTGTTCTGCATATGGCGGTCCAATTTTCCCAACACCATTTGTTGAAGAGACGGTCTTTTTTCCATTGGACATTCTTTCCTGCTTTGTCAAAGATTAGTTGACCATAGAGTTGAGGGTCTATTTCTGGGCTCTCTATTCTATTCCATTGATCTATGTGTCTGTTTTTGTGCCAGTACCATACTGTATTGATGATGATAGCTATGTAATAGAGCTTGAAGTCGGGAATTGTGATGCCACGAACATTGGCTTTCTTTTTCAATATTCCTTGGGCTATTTGAGGTCTTTTCTGGTTCCATATAGGGTTATTTGGTCCATTTCTTTGAAAAAAATGGATGGTATTTTGATAGGGATTGCATTAAATGTGTAGATTGCTTTAGGTAGTATAGACATTTTCACAATATTTGTTCTTCCAATCCAGGAGCATGGAACATTTTTCCATTTCTTTGTGTCTTCCTCAGTTTCTTTCATGAGTACTTTATAGTTTTCTGAGTACAGATTCTTCGCCTCTTTGGTTAGGTTTATTCCTAGGTATCTTATGGTTTTGGGTGCAATTGTAAATGGGAGGAACTCCTTAATTTCTCTTTCTTCTGTCTTGTTGGTGTAAAGAAATGCAACTGATTTCTGTACATTGATTTTATATCCTGACACTTTACTGAATTCCTGTGCTAGTTCTAGCAGATTTGGAGTGGAGTTTTCCACATATATGGGTTTTCCACATATAGGATCATATCATCTGCAAAGTGATAGTTTGACTTCTTCTTTGCCAGTTTGGATGCCTTTAATTTCTTTTTGTTGTCTGATTGCTGAGGCTAGGACTTCTAGTACTGTGTTGAATAGCAGTGGTGATAATGGACATCCCTGCCGTGTTCCTGACCTTAGGGAAAAGCTCTCAGTTTTTCTCCACTGAGAATGATATTCGTGGTGGGTTTTTCATAGCTGGCTTTGATGATATTGAGGTATGTACCCTCTCTCCCCACATTTTGAAGAGTTTTGATGAGGAAAAGGTGCTGTGCTTTGTCAAATGCTTTTTCAGCATTTATTGAGAGTATCATATGGTTTTTGTTCTTTCTTTTAGTAATGTATCACATTGATTGATTTGCGGATGTTGATTCAGCCTTGCAGCCCTAGTATAAATCCCACTTGCTTGTGGTGAATAATCCTTTTAATGTACTGTTGGATCCTATTGGCTGGCATTTTGGTGAGAATGTTCACATCTGTGTTCATCAAGGATATTGGTCTGTAATTCTCTTTTGTGATGGGATCCTTGTCTGGTTTTGGGATCAAGGTAATGCTGGCCTCATAAAATGAGTTTCATTTTCCTTCCATTTCTATTTTTTGGAACAGTTTCAGGGGAATAATTATTAATTCTTCTTTAAATGTTTGGTAGAATTCCCCTGGGAAGCTGTCTGGCCCTGGGCTCTTGTTTGTTGGGAGAGTTTTGATGACTGCTTCAGTCTCCTTACTGGTTATGGGTCTGTTCAGGTTTTCTATTTCTTCCTGGTTCAGTTTTGGTAGTTTATATGTCTCTAGGAATGCATCCATTTCTTCCAGATTGTCAAATTTGCTGGCATAGAGTTCCTCGTAGTATGTTCTTATAATTGTTTGCACTTCTTTGGTGTTGGCTGTGATCTCTCCTCTTTCATTCATGATTTTATTTATTTGGATCATTTCTCTTTTCTTTTTGATAAGTTTGGCCAGGGGCTTATCAATCCTATTAATTCTTTCCAAGAACCAGCCTAGTTTTGTTGATTTGTTCTATTGTGGTTTTTTTGGTTTCTATTTCATTGATTTCTTCTCTGATCTTTATGATTTCTCTTCTCCTGCTGGGCTTAGGGTTTCTTTCTTGTTCTTTCTCCAGCTCCTTTAGGTGTAGGGTTAGGTTGTGTATTTGAGATCTTTCTTGTTTCTTGAGAAAGGCTTGTATCATTATATATTTTCCTCTCAGGAACACCTTTGCTGTGTCCCATAGATTTTGAACTATTGTGTTTTCATTATCATTTTTTTCCATGAATTTTTTCAATTCTTCTTTAACTTCCTGGTTGACCCATTCATTCTTTAGAAGGATGCTCTTTGGTCTCCATGTATTTGGGTTCTTTCCAAATTTCCTCTTGTGATTGAGTTCTGGCTTCAGAGCATTGTGGTCTAAAAATATGCATGGAATTATCCCAATCTTTTGGTACCAGTTGAGACCTGATTTATGACCCAGGATGTGATTTATTCTGGAGAATGTTCCATGTGCACTAGAGAAGAATGTGTATTCTGTTGCTTTGGGATGCAGTGTTCTGAATATATCTGTGATGTCCACTTGGTCCAGTGTGTCATTTAAGGCCTTTATTTCCTTGTTGATCTTTTGCTTGGATGATCTCTCCATTTCAGTGAGGGGAGTGTTAAAGTTCCCTGCTATTACTGTATTATTATTGATGTGTTTCTTTGATTTTGTTATTAATTGGTTTATATAGTTGGCTGCTCCCATGTTAGGGGCATAGATATTTAAAATTGTTAGCTCTTCTTGTTAGACACACCCTTTGAGTATGATATAGTGTCCTTCCTCCTCTCTTATTATAGTCTTTGGCTTAAAATCTAATTGATCTGATATAAGGATTGCCACCCCAGCTTTCTTTTGATGTCCATTAGCATGGTAAATTGTTTTAATTTTAATTTAACTTTTTAAATTTTAATTTAGCTTTTAATCTGGAGGTGTCTTTGGGTCTAAAATGAGTTTCTTGTAGACAGCATATTGATGGGTTTTGTTTTTGTTTTTTTTTTTATCTATTCTGATACCCTATGTCTTTTGATTGGGGCATTTCGCCCATTTACATCCAGGTTAACTATTGAGAGATAGGAATTTAGTGCCATTGTATTGCCTGTAAGATGACTATTATTGTATATTATCTCTGCTCCTTGCTGATCTACTACTTTTATTCTCTCTCTTTGCTTAGAGGACCCCTTTCAATATTTCCTGTAGAGCTGGTTTGGTGATTGCAAATTCTTTCCGTTTTTGTTTGTCCTGGAACTTTTTATCTCTTCTTCTATTTTCAGTGATAGCCTAGCTGGATATAGTATTCTTGGCTGCTCTGAATATAACATGGCAGTTCTTTCTGGCCTGCCAGGTCTCTGTGGATAAGTCTTCTGCCAAGCTAATATTTTTACCATTGTATGTTACAGACTTCTTGTCCCGAGTTGCTTTCAGGATTTTTCTCTTTGTTGCTAAGACTTGTAAATTTTACTGTTAGATGACGGGGTGTGGATCTATTCTTATTGATTTTGAGAGGGGTTCTCTGCGCCTCCTGGATTTTGATGCTGTTCCCTTTGCCATATTAAGGAAATTCTCTACAATAATTCTCTCCAGTATACTTCTGCTCCCCTCTCTCTTTCTTCTTCTTCTGGAATCCCAATTACTCTAATGTTTCATCGTGGCCCAGTAGTTGTTTATCTCTCTTTTGCTCAGCTTCTTTATTCTCTGTTATTTCGTCTTCTATATCACTAATTCTTTCTTCTGCCTCATTTATCCTTGCTTTAAGAGCCTCCATTTTTTATTGCACCTCATTAATAGTTTTTTTTTTTTATTTCAACTTGGTTAGATTTTAGTTCTTTTATTTCTCAAGAAAGGGCTTTTATTTCTCCAGACAGTGTTTCTCTGATATCTTCCATGCCTTTTTCGTGCCTGGCTTGCACCTGGAGAATTGTCATTCTGAACTCTAGATCTGACATATTACCAGTGACCATATTGATTAGGTCCCTAATCTTCAGTACTGCCTCTTGTTCCTTTTTTTGTGGTGAGTTTTTCCACCTTGTCATTTTATCCAGATAAGAATAGATGAAGGAGCAAATAAAATACTAAAAGGGTGGCAAAGACCTCAGGAAAAGGTGCTTTAACCAAATCAGAAGAGACCCCAAGTCGTGTGGGGAAGAAAGGGGGTAAAAAGAAGTTCAGGGAAAAAAAATTTAAAGAAGAGTACAAATAAAAAATATAAAAAAGAAAATATATATTTTAGACTGGTGAATAGAACAGAGTCACCCACTTAATTTTGTGAGTATCTTGATCTCTTAGAAGAAACTACCTCCCCAATTTTAAAGAATTAAAAACATATAGGGGTAAACATGATGAAGGGATGGGATATGATTATAAAGATGAAAATTTTTTTTAATTTCTAAAAAAGGAGTTGATAAGATAAGTTGGTTGGGAGAATAAAGAAAAAGAAATTGAAGGGAATTTGCTCAGGCTGGAGACTCGAACAGAGCCCTGTGCTAGATTTACAGTATATTTGATCTATTAGAAGAAGTTGTATCCCAAATTATTTTAGAAGAAAAAACCCTATGTGTATACAAAAGATAAAGTTAGATACAATGAAGGATAAAATATGACTATAATAATGAAGTTTCAAAAAAGATTTTTTTTAATGAGAGGTATTGTTAAGATAAATTAGTTAAAAACATTAAAAGAGGAAAGAGTAAAAAAAATTTAGCATAAGAAAAAAAATTAATTAACTTTGCAAGATTAAAGAATCATGGGGTGAAAGCCATGAATCCCATGCTTCTCTTTCTCTTCCTCTGGAATTCCGCTGTTCTCCTTGGTAAGTGAACTTGGTCTTGGCTGGATTTTTTGCTGATCTTCTTGGGTAGGGGCCTGTTGTAGTGATTTACAAGTATCTTTGCCCATGGAGGAATTGTACCACCCTTACCAGGGGCCAGGCTAAGTAATCTGCTCGGGTTCGCTTTCGGGAGCTTTTGTTCCCTGAACGCTTTCTGTAGAGTTCCAGAGGACGGGAATGAAAATAGCGGCCTCCCATTCTCCAGCCTGAAGGACCCAAGAGCTCAGGGGCCCACTCCTCAGTGCGCCCTTGGAGAAAAGCGCTCATTCACTCTCGTCTCCCTGGCCTCTGGTTGCACTCCTAGCTCACCCAGCCTGTGACCAAGTGTCTATGTCTCTGGCACACAGCCCTGCCTGGAGTCTCCAAACCCCATAGAACCCTGCACTCTTCCAGGGGGTTCTCCGCGGATCTTGTGGGGTCCCTGCTCACTTAAGGTAACCCCGAGTTGAGAGCTCACTCCTTGGCTCCATCTCTGTAGCTGGCTTCCCTGCTCTAATACCTGGGAGCACTGCGATACTCAGACCCCCCCGATCCTTCTGTGACCCTGTGGGACCTGTCCTCGCATGGGCTTCACCCCGGCTTAGCCTCTGAAGCGATGTCCCTCAATGGGGCAGACTTTTAAAAGTTCTGATTTTGGGGCGCCTGGGTGGCTCAGTGGGTTAAGCCGCTGCCTTCGGCTCAGGTCGTGATCTCAGGGTCCTGGGATCGAGTCCCGCGTGGGGCTCTCTGCTCGGCAGGGTGCCTGCTTCCTCCCCTCTCTCTGCCTGCCTCTCCGCCTACTTGTGATCTCTGTCTGTCAAATAAATGAATAAAATCTTTAAAAAAAAAAAAAAAAAAAGTTCTGATTTTGTGCTCCATTGCTCTGCCACTTGCCAGGAGCTGGCCCCTCCCTCCGCAGTCTATCTTCCTATCACTTTGGATTCACTTCTCCACTGGTCCTACCTTTCAGAAAGTGGTCGATTTTCTGTTTCTAGAGTTACTGCTCTTCTCTTCCATCTCCTGTTGGATTTTTAGGTGTTTGGAATGGTTTGATAAGCCATCTAAGCTGATCTCCTGCTACCTAATGTCTCAGCCTGCTACTTCTCCACCATCTTGACTCATCTCCAATAAATAGTCTTTAAAAATAAAAGTTTGTACTTAAATTTTGTGACCAGTGGATTACTAAAAAGTTTTCCCATTGAATATATAATCTGTGTTTCTAACTTCAGTTTTCATTTAGTTTTGTGTCTAGAGCATATTTATAATTTATATGTAAAACAGTGAATCATTGTGTTTTAAAGGAAACTTTAAGAAAAATAAATATTATGTAATGTCTTCCGGAATAAGTATAACTTCGGAAGTATTTCAGAATGGTTATTTTGTGGTGGCCTAGGAAAAAGTAAAATGATAGTGGAACCGTAAATTCAAGGGTAGTTCTTCCTGGATTAGGTTTACTTTAGTTAATCCAAAACATGGCCGCCTTTCAACCCCCAGAGTATTCACATTATTTTGCTCCAACAACATATTTTTATAGGTAAACCCTAATTTATACCTTGTCTACCTCATACGTTATTATGACCTTGGTTTACTTTGCATTCCAAGCATGTCTTTCACTAGAGTTTAAAACCTAAAAAATGTATTCGTGTCAGGAAAACTAACTACTGTAAGCCCATGTTTAAATATTATTAATTTCCTTAAATTAGAAGATTCTTTTAGGATCTACTCTAAATTTCCTTTTCAACTTAGCACCTACATTTGAAATAGATAATATTTTTGTCTTCCCAAGGAGTACATTTAAATTCCTTTTAAGACAGGTAAATATACCTTTACTAAAGGATTGAAGCTCAGATAAATAGCTTTTTGTCACTCATTTCTTGTAAGCTGTATTGTCCTGTGATTTATAAAAGAATTATTTTAAAGTTAGGAGAATGTCATCTATTACCTGGTACAGGGTATAATGTAGGCTGACCAAGTAGTCAGAAAGTGAGTTGGAATTGCTTGCACCCAGAGTAATTCTGTGAGTGTTCTTTATTCCAAAGATGAAGCCTTATACTGAAAATACCATTTTGGCCTTTTTATATATAGTCACATCAGTATAACTTCCTTGTACTTGGAAAATTACACCCGATGTTTGACATGGTTGATGCAATTCTGTCCTACTGTAGATAAAATTTGGGTTGTACATACATGACTGATTTGCCTAAAGAGTGTTAATTTAGGTAGTAACCCAGTGTTTCTAAATGAAAAATTTTTACTAGACTATTGTTTAATTGTTTAATAGACTATTGTTTAGAGAAGTTTTAGATTTATAGCAAAACAAGAGGAAGGTACGGAGATTTCTGGTATACTTCCTGCCCCTACACATGCATAGCTTCCTCCATCATCAATATCCCCCAACATAATGATACGTTTGTTATACTCAGTGAGCCTACAGTGATCCATCATTATCACCCTAAGTTCATAGTTTACATTAGGGTTCACTTTTGATGTGTTCTACATTCTGCGGGTTTGGACAAATTTATGACAGGTGCCCACTTTTTTTTTTTTTTAAAGAGATTTTATTTACTTTTTTGCCAGAGTGAGAGCACACAAGTAGACAGGATAGAAGGCAGAGGGAGAGGGAGAAGTAGGCTTCTCGCTGTGCAGGGATCCTGGTGTGGGGTTCCCTCCCAGGACCCTGGAATCATGACCTGAGTCAAAGGTAGACGCTTAACCAACTCAGCCACCCTGGCGCCCGAGGTGTCCACCTTTATAGTGGACATATATCATGCAGAATAATTTTATTGCCCTAAAAATCTTCTGTACTCTGTTTTACGCATGCCTCCCTCTCCCCAACCCTGGATAACCACTGATCTTTTTTATTGTCCCCATAGTTTTGCTTTTCCAGAATGTCATTTAGTTGATATCCTGCAGTATGTGTGCTTACTTTTCCTTTCCCCCTCCTGGAAGCATGAGAGGATTTTTCTCTAGTTTTTACTGTGAGAACCTGGTAGAACTATGAGAGATAAACTCACAAAGGTGTGAGGGCTAGGTCATCTAGTGGTTTTTAACTCAGATTTGTCCCACTGAGCATCCAGCAATTCATCAGTTATAGTTCAAGTTTTTACTCAATACTGCTTCCTGCTGAAGTTTCCACTTACGGGTTTCTACTCCATTAACTTATGATCCTCTCTCTCTCGGAGCACTGGTTTATGACTGTCACCTCGATTTTCTGGTCTAAGAACGAGATCTAAGAAGAGTTGTTGACTTTTGGTTTTTTTCAGCATTTTACTTGTCAGGATGGAGTAGCAACTTACAAGCTCCTTACAAGATGGACCAGAAACTGGAAGTTAGATCTATTTTTTTACATCATTTTCTCCCATCCAAGTTCTAACCAGGCCCAACCCTGCTTAGATTTCAAGATCAGATGAGATCAGGCACGTTCAGGGTGGTATTGTTTGTGGCATTGCTGAAAAACCAAAACCAAGGATATTTGTACTGTTAGACCTTTTAGCGGGGGAGTAATGGCTTAATGGCATTATTTTATAGACTCAGAGCAAAGCAACACCAAACTCTTCAGTATTCAGATGATTGTAAAGTAAATAAAAATGATAAATTGTCTTATCAGTTAATCTAACTTTTTGAAAACCACAGGTGCTGGTGGATAATTGGCTGACCTACAAAATACCACATAAAGCATAAAATACATAAGGCACCTTCTTAGAAATTTGCTGATAATAAAAGTAAATGGTCCTTAGGGCACCTGGCTGTCTCAGCCAGAAGAGCATGTGACTCTTGATCTCAGGGTCATGATTGAGCCCCACACTGGGGGTTGAGGTTACTTAAATAAATAAATAAACTTAAGGGAAAAATGGCAAATGGTTCTTTAGTACAATAACTCTTTGGTAAATGAATTCATTATCCCACAACTAATTTTGCTATTTAAAAAAAATGAAAATTGTTTTTTTAATTATAGGATGTTAAGCATGAAGACTATATTGACCATCAGAAGGATAAAGTTGCTTTAACTCTGGCTCGTCTAGCCCGCCATGTTGAAGTGGAGAAACAGCAAAAGGAAGAGAAGAATAGAGCATTCAGGGTATGTGGTTATTTTAATTGGTGCTTTACCAAATCATGGAATTGCTTATAATAAAACTGTAACAAATTTGTCATCAAAAAATGAATCCAAGTTCAGCATGGACTCTGGATACCTCATCACTTTAGTACTTCATGATATTTTTTGTATCTCTGTCTTTAGTTTGTTAGAGTCTAATCATATATGTATATAGGAGAAAAAATAGAATTGAGTGGACTTTATTTTGGGGAATTAAAAATCATGGGATTTCTTTATAGCAGGGTTTCTGGTTTCCGTATCACAAGAGTTTATTGGTGCTTTTGTAGACATAAGCTGTTAAATGGTCATTTTCTACCAAATAGAATGAGACCACTTTCTCAAACTTCAGCCTGCTCCTTCAGATTAACCTGTTACTAAAAGGAAGAAATTTTAATCAGGTTTGTAGAAGAGCTGCTATGTGGAAAATGAAGCCTAATTTAGAATCTCTGATGATATAAATCTTTTTCTTCACTTGCTTTAGAAGGCCGCAGACCAGTTAGTTACTTAAAGAATCTCTTAGTACTGGGGCATCTGGCTGGCTCAGTCGGTGGAACATGTGGCTCTTGACCTGGGGGTTGTGAGTTTGAGCCCCATGGTGGGGCTAAAGCTTACTTAAAAAATTTTTTTAAAAATAAAATAAAAATGAAAACGCAATATCCCTCATTATTGACAGAGTAGAAAGTTGATGAGTTGGGTAAATTAAGCTTCATCCTAGGAGGTTTGTGTTTGTTTGTTTTTTTAATTTTATTTATTTATTTGACAGAGATCACAAGTAGGCAGAGAGGCAGGCAGAGAGAGAAAAAGAGGGAAGCAGCCTCCCTGCTGAGCAGAGAGCCCGATGCTGGGCTCGATCCCAGGACCCTGGGATCATGACCCGAGTTGAAGGCAGAGGCTTTAACCCACTGAGCCACCCAGGCACCCCTCATCCTAGGAGTTTAAAAATGGAAATTGAGTGGTGCCTGGCTGACTTACTCAGTAGAGCATGCCAATGTTAATCTTAGGCTCCTGAGATCAAGCTTCACATTTGGTGTAAAGCTTGAAAAAAAAAAATTGAAATTGAAATTGGCTCTGCCAGCAGCTGTTTGGATTTTATCAGGTCCTTATCTTTTATAGACTTTGGGTTTTAATCTGTAAAGGGACAGAGTTGGAGATGATCTTCCAAGTTAAGTACTATGATTTTTTAATTTTAACATCTCTGTTTTGATTCCTTGCCCATTGGTTATCATAGAGGAGTTTATATATTTCTGTAGCCTCTGTTTTAGTATCTCCTAATCCTGTATAAAATAAACAAATATTCTTTACATTTAGAATTAGATTCGTTTGGGGACTTTATAATGTAATACCAATTAAATGAGAACATAGTATTCTAGTTGTATGTTTAAAATGCTTAATGCATAAAGATACAAAAAATAGGATTATTTCTTTATTGGTAGAGATACTATTCAATTTTAAGGATGATTCTTTCCCCAAACTATGTTAAGTGTTTTGTTTATGAGGAAAATCTCTTTGAGAGAGGGATGGTTCACAAGCTGTCCTTTTACACAGATTTCCTGAATGATGCTAGCTTCTTTTTCCAGGCGGTGTTCCACATAGATAATAAAACATCTGTAGTGAGTTCAGATAAGAAAGCATCTTACAGGCACTGTGGTAACTGGGGCTTTTCTCAGGGTGGTTTCACTTCCCCCATGTAAGTGCTCATTCATTCTAGTAATGACTTTATCTCAGCATTGAAGAAAGTTTTTTGAAATTCTGAAAATCTTGTTTAACCAATTGTAAAGAATAAATATATATCTAGATTTCACTAGGGAAAAACCAACTAATAGATATCTTAGTTTATTGCTTGCTATCTATTCATGATTTTTAAAAATTTGGTTTCCTGTATGGATAACTTGTTTTTAAAAACTAGATGACAGAAAAGAAAAATGAAACAAACTATCCAGAAAGGAAGATAATGAAACTAAAGTAAAAATGATTGTTGAGGAATTCTAATGGCTGATGACTCTGACTAAAACTGGATAGTAGAAAATATATTCCAACTATTCTTGGGCCTTTTGAATTATTGATGTATTACTGTTAAGGTGAATTTTGTATCTTTTGTGATGGAGTGGTTTTAATGAAAGAAAGAAAATTTATTAAAATCTTCATTGGATATGGGGCACCTGCCTGACTAGTCAGTAGAGCATGCGACTCTTGATCTCAGGGTCATGAGTTCAAGCCCCATGTTGGATACAGAACCTACTTAAAATTAAATAAACAACAACAAAAGCCCTCTTCTCTGGATAAATCACTTTCAGAGATAATGTTGTGTTGGCTAGTTAGTTGACCAGCTACCAGCTTTGCTCATTGATAACTCTAGGAGTTAGATAACTCTAGGAGTTAAGATAACTTGCAAGAAGGGTTATATACCTCACATTTGTGGAAGAAGCTTCGTGTAACAAAGGAAAAGGGTGGCTAATTTGGGGATGACTTCAACCAATAAGTGTTTTTTTGAGCATTGACTATTATGGGCACAGAGTTCAAATTCTGTTGTAAAAATGCCAGAGAACATTTTTAAAAACCTGTTTATTGGGGCACCTGTGTGGCTCAGTAGGTTAAGCCGCTTCCTTCAGGTCAGGTCATGATCCCAGGGTCCTGGGATCGAGCCCTACATCAGGCTCCCTGCTCAGCGGAGAGCCTGCTTCTTCCTCTCCCTCTGCCTGCTGCTCTGCCTACTTGTACTCTCTATCTCTGTGTCAAATAAATAAAAACCTAAAAAAAAACAACAAACAAACAAACTTTATTATTTTTTATTTTTTTTTAAGATTTTATTTATTTATCAGAGAGGTGGGGGGAGAGAGCAAGCACAGGCAGAGAGAATGGCAGGCAGAGGCAGAGGGAGAAGCAGGCTCCCTGCTGAGCAAGGAGCCCGATGTGGTACTCCATCCCAGGACGCTGGGATCATGACCTGAGCCGAAGGCAACTGCTTAACCAACTGAGCCACCCAGGCATCCCACAAACTTTATTTTTAATTTTTGGAAGTTCTTTAAAATAAATAAGCTATTAGCTGGCATGGAGTAGTATTTGATCTTAATTATATTAATTTAAGATTTTTTATTGCGGGAGCCTGGATGGCTTAGTTGTTAAGCTCAGGTCATGATTCCAGGGTCCCGGACCAAGCCCCACATCAGGCTCCCTGCTTGGTGGGGAGCCTGCTTCTCCCTTTCCCACTCCTGCTTTTGTTCCCACTCTCACTGTCTCTCACAAAGAGATAAATAAAATCTTTTTTTAAAAATTTTTTTATTGTGATAGATTTTGTAAGTAACTTTGATAAGTGGTTTAATTTTGTACATTAGAAAATGTTCTTTAGAGTCTACCAGATTCTTGTCATATTGCTTTCTTTGGATAAACTAGCTTTGTTCTCCAAACATGTAATTTGGAACACTACTGTACAATGTGCTTTGAATAAAAAAAGTATTTGATGATTTGTGAGATACTGCATATTTATTATATGCACATTAACACTCCAAGGCTTTCAAAGTCCTGCACTAAAGGAACTTTTAAAATTTTGTATTAAAACCAGTATTTATATACTTAATTTGGTTATAGAGAATTTTTAAAATATATATAATGCTTGTTAACATTTTTGAGAATGAGTATTCTATGGCTGTACTTTGAACAATATTGTGTAGATTTATTTCGGTTTGAAATCTTGAATCTCCCTGTTCCCCTCCTTACCATTTCTAATAGAAGACCCTGTTGTATTGCTAACTAGGCCATTCATTATTCTGGCCTATATCTTGTAAATCTAGAATTTGTGACTGTGATTTCTTTTAAGAACAAAATCTTGTTAAGGTGCAATAAGGTGTACTGGTTAAGTGCATGGATTCTAGAATTAAGTTGTGAGAGTCTAAATCTTGACATTTTTATATATCCTGAGACAATTTATTTGACTTTTCTGTACCTCAGTTTTACCATCCTAAAATGCAAACAATAATAGTATCTATTTCATAGAGTTATTGTGAGAATGAAATCTAAAATGGTTTTAGAATCATGTCTGGCACAGGGTAAGTGGTTAATAAGTATTAATTGTTAGATACAACATGATTAGAGATTATGCAAATAGATTTATAAATAATGTATAGAAGAACTTAAAGACTAACCGTCTAAAGCATAAGTCTAGTTTCAAGGTTGGCATTGGCCTACTGGCTCTTTTTGGAAATAAAATTTTATTGGAACATAGCAATGCCCATTTGTTTACATGTTATCTGTGGCTGCTTTCAGGCAGAGTTGAGTAGTTGCAGTAGAGTTGAGCTGCAAAACCTAAAATATTTACTGACTGACCCTTTATGGAAAAAGTTGTCCAACCCTAGATTTAGATGGTGATAAATGCTTTATACCAGCCCATAGTAAGTACTAATGAAATCTGCTCTTATTAATACTATTCACTGAACAAATATTTAATAGGCTTCTGTATACTTCATACTGTATGTGGAAACTTTGAAAAGGATGTATAAAAGTTTAAAAATGAAAATCATCATTCATATTTTTATTCCCAGAGATAATCATTGATGTTTTTTGTATTTTCAGCCTTTGTTCCCTCTCTGCAGATAGAATCACATGTAGCTTGAAATAAATCTTTACTTATATTTGGCCTCATTTGTTTATTACTATTTGGTGACCTACTTGATACAAAAAATTTATTTCTGCTTCACTGAAAGTTTGGTTAGTGTTTCTAATTGACTTCATGAAATGTATATGCCATAATTAAACAGTACCCCATTATTGGAGATGTAGTTATAGTGAACTTTGTGCAAATATAGATTACATTGGGATTAACATTTCAGAGTATGAACTTTTGTTTTGACTTATCTATTTGGGATAGATGTCTAGATGTGGAGTTACAGGCATAAAGGATAATCAATATTTTCTGATCACTGATGTGTTAAAATTCTTTTCTCAAGGAAACCAGGTTAGTAATCATAGGTTAATTGATTTTCTTCTTAATACCTTCAGGAAAAAATCGACTTTCAGCATGCTCATGGGTTACAAGAATTGGAATTTATTCGAGGACATTCTGATACAGAAGCAGCAAGACTGTGTGTGGACCAGTGGCTAAAAATGCCAGGTACTCTTTAGAGATGAGAGTGGAACACTAAGGTTACTGAGCTTCTCTAAAGCCTTAAGGGGTTACATCTGTATTATCCAGTTGCTAATAAGTATATAAAGTATTAAAATTTAGTTTCAGTGATACTTAGTAATGGCCTACTTTATCAGTTGTCTTCCCACATTGACAGAAGTATATTTTAAATATGATAGGTCATCCTTAATGACCTATAATCATCCTTGATAACCTTGTTAGATGTTGCTCATTAATTTATTCATGTTATTTCATAGTTATTACATGAAATAGTGCATGTGTCTTTGGGTTTCTTTTCGGTCAGGAAAGTTGCTCTAATGAAATGGAATTTAAGCTGAGATCTAAAGGATTGGTGTTTACTTATTTATCAGTATAGCCAGTGTAGATATTTGATAAGGACATGTCCACATGGAGGTGTCTAAAGCATTGGGTAGCTTCTTCACTGACTCTGCAGACCTGAGATTCCCAGAGTCACTATGGAACATTTTCCCCCCACCAGGTAATTTGTTGGAATTTTTTTGTTGTTTTTGGAATTTTTAAGAGCCAATAGGACACTCCTACCATGGCAACTTTTCTTGCCTTTCTTGTACAAGAAAGAAACACTGAGCATTTAAAAGGCTTAGGATATCCATAGAAGCCTTAACTGTGGATTTAATCCAGCAGAACATTTAATTGCAAAAAGTCATTAGAATTATCTGCCGAAGTGTTGCTGAACTTGAATAGATAGCTTGTTGTTTTAAAGCTAGTTTTCAGGGGCGCGTGGATAGCTCTGTTGGTTAAAGCATCTGACTTTTGATTTCAGTTCAGGTCTGAGTCCCAGGATCAAGTTCTGTATCAGGCTCCATGCTCAGCAGGAAGTCGGCTTGAGGATTCTCTCTCCCTCTGCCCCTCCCCCAACTTGTATTCTCTCTCTCGCAAATGAATAAGTAAATCTTTAAAAATAAAGTTTTCAGGGGCACCTGGGTGGCTCAGTGGGTTAAGCCTCTGCCTTCAGCTCAGGTCATGATCCCAGAGTTCTGGGATCGAGCCCCACATCAGGCTCCCTGATTAGTAGGAAGCCTGCTTCTCCCTCTCCCACTGTCCATGCTTATGTTTCCTCTCTCACTGTGCCTCTCTCTGTCAAATAAATAAAATCTTTAAATAAAGAAATAAAGTTTTCAGAGGGCTTTTCTTTGAGTCTAATTACCACTGATAAGATAATTCCAAAGTTCTGTGACAATCCCATTATGTTGGATTAATGGGTTTGTATGTCTCTGCAGTCAGACTGCATACTCTGTGGAGACAGAGACCAAGGTTTTTTAATCCTTTTTTTGTGTAAATACCCAAGAAGAGGGCTCAGCTTAGAGATACTCAAATGTTTGAATATTACCCAAGATGGGCTATAAACATTTATGTATGAACACAGAAAAGAAGCCTAGAACTTGGGTTCCAAATGTAACTGTCATTCAACTAATCAAAAGAATCGTTTGGCATTCGAGATCTACTTTAGCAAAAGGTACTTAGAAATTATGGTAAATGGTTTTGTCTCCTTGGGTGTTCTTGTTAAGGATCATATTTAAAAGAAAACTCCCTCTTGAGATGCCTTCTGTTCTCAGTAGAAGTTAATGACTTAATTCAGCTGCATCAGAATCACATGGGAGCTTTTAAATACATACCTGGGCCTCATCTCCAGGAATAATTCTAGGTTATCTGTAGTTTTGGGAAGATTCCTAGGTAATTTTGATAGGAAAATGGAATAGAATTGTAAGACTTTATGAGCTCTAAGATCTCTTCTACAAATAGTTTATCTCATATGACTCTAATACCTTCAAGTCCTGTCTAGACCCCTTAGGCCTGATCCTTGGCCTCCAGATTGGCAAAGTATTTTAACCACTGTAAAATGAAGTCATGAGCATCTGTTTTGAGTTATCTGGTCAAGGCGGAACAAATGACTCATTTAGCTAGTCTTCATGATTTTTTTTTTTAGTATTATTATTTTTATTTGAGAGGGAGGGAAGGGGCACAGAGGGAGAGTGAGAGGGAGAAGCAGACTCCCTGCTGAGCAGGGAGCCCCATGCAGGACTCTGTCCTAGCTTGAGCCTCTGAGATCGTGACCTGAGCCAAAGGCAGATGCTTAACCAACTGAGCCACCCCAAGAATCTTTATGATTCTTGACAAAACCTGGTATTTCATGTATCTTCAGGACACACCTGATTCGTTGGTGGCTAATAAGCTTGAGCCTGGAGTTAAGGTGTCTAGTATGCTCTTTTTTTGTGATTTAGTTTTTTGCTTGTTCCCTGCAACAGCACTATAAAACTGAACTTTAGGATCTATTGCTAGAATAGCTGCTTTAGCATTGGGCTATATTTGGTATGGTTCTATTCCATAAATTAGTTTTAGAGAGTGCTGGGATGTTTGAATAAGGTATAGCTGGGGAAACAGAGATGAGCCATTGTTCTCTTCAGTTATAAAAAGTGAGGTTCTACTTCTAAGTAGCATTAAGGGACTTTTTAAATCTATCCAGTATTGTGACTCAGCTCTTTGGTTAGAAGAACTTTATAATTATGCTACTGAAATTTATCTTTTTTTTTTTTTTAAGATTATTTATTTATTTATTTGATAGAGATAGAAAGATCCTAAGTAGGCAGCAGAGAGAGAACCTGATGCGGAGCTCCATCCCAGGACCCTGAGATCATGACCTGAACCAAAGCAGAGGCTTAACTCACTGAGCCACCCAGGCACTCCTGAAATTCATCTTTTGTAGACCTTTATAGTTAGGCCAGTTTGCATACATTTGAATATTTAGTAACTTAAAAACAACACTCTCTATACTATTTAAGGAAAAGGGCTATTTAAATCTCTGTAGTTTGCCTTTCCATGGAAAAAGGTTATTTTCTTTCATTTGATTGTTTTCTCCAATTTTATTTTTATCTAGAGCCTTTATTTGGCTAAATAAAAGTCTTAATGGGCAATAGCTAGAATGTAAATGAACAATAAAGAAATTTTCATTATTCTGACTACATTAAAAAATTAAGGACAAAAAAGGTGTATTGTCATTTAATGCCTCTTTAAGATTAAAATGTGATTAATGTGGGGCTCCTGGGTGGCTCACTGGGTTAAAGCATCTGCCTTCAGTTCAGGTCATGATCCCAGGGTCCTGGGTTGGAGCCCCACATCCAGCTCTCTGCTCAGCAGGGAGCTTGCTTCCCCCGCCTGCCTCTCTGCCTACTTGTGATCTCTGTCTGTCAAATAAATAAATAAAATCTTTAAAAAATATGTTTAATGCTATGCTGTTCATTGTTTGTTGGCAGAACATATTTATTAGCATTTTGGCAGCTTTTAATGGTGGGCTTTTCCACCCCCAGCCTAGAACTAAAATGGCAGAAAAATAGCTAAAACCTTAAATTTATATAATAACCATTTGAAGATCTTAAAATTAGATGATGTTAAAAGAATAATGATCCATCCTATTGAAATCCTTAGGGGCTTTGTAGAAACTGCCATAAAGATAAATACCCAGTTTTCTGTTGTATGAAATATTCAAGGCATTGAAACAATCTACAAGAAGTAATAATAATACAGTGGAGTCAGTAATCAAACTGTCTGTATGTAACTGCCTGATAAACAGTCAGAATCCTGGCAGTTTTACATTTCATGGTTTATATAATGTAATCCTAAATTTTCCATCATATATCATGCATTAGGAGTTTCCCTGGAACAAAATTTGGCCAGAGTTGTGTCACTGTAAGATGAAGACTATAAAGAAATAAAGGGGATGAAGAATGGACCAGGATAAAGAGAGATTAATTAAGAAAAACTAGTGAAAGAGGTGTCTGGCTGGCTCATTCCATAGAGCATGTGACTCTTGATCTTAAGGTTGTACAGCCCTGTGGTAGGTGCAGAGTTTGCTTTCTTAAACAAGGGAGAGGAAAAAGAAAAAGTAATGATGGGCAGACTTTGAAAGGAGAAAAAGAAAAGGGATAAAATAGAATAAGTAGAAAAGAGAAAGATAACGATAAGTAAATCTTTGGTTTGTGTTCTATAAATTTATTGCTGAGACCTGCATTACTTGACATCCATGTTGGAACTAATTGATTAATGCCTGGTATTTTTCGAAAGTATCACTCTTACTCTCCTTGCCTCCCTAAACTCTCCACTCTTCCCCCCCTTTCCTAGTTGCATTTTTTAACAATTTTCAGAGAACTCAGATCTTTTATAATATAGCTAAACTTTCTAATATGTTTAAGATAGTTAAAAGAGAAAAAAGAATGAGAAGATCTTTACCAGTTTATATAAATGAAAAGGGAAGTGGTGATTCTGTAGAGCAACTGATTTTCTAATCAGTATCTGATCTTTGACATTTGTTAGCTATTGAACTTAAAGAATCACATTTTTTTCTCTCAAGAGAATGTTACTTAAAGATGTTAACAGCTTTCTTGTCATCTCTGTCAAATAAATAAATAAAATACTAAAAAAAAAAAAAATAAGATTCTCTCTTACTCTTCATCTCCAACCACTTACTTTTCCCTGACCTCCCCAGCTCACTAGAGCACTCTCTCCTCTCTCTTTTCCTCCCAAAAAAACAAAACAAAACAAAAAACCTTAAAAGATGTTAACAACTTCACTTGTCCCAAACACCTGTTTATTTTTAGGTGATAATATCTTTTATAAGAAAGAAAGAAAACACTTAATTGCAATTAGAATCACCCAATTCATGCTGTATCATAATTTTTTTGTTTTGTCATAATTTTTTTTTTAAAGATTTTATTTATTTATATGACAGAGAGAGATATCACAAGTAGGCGGAGAGGCAGGCAGAGAGAGAGAGAGGAGGAAGCAGGCTTTCCATGGAGCAGAGAGCCCGATGCGGGACTCGATCCCAGGATCCTGGGATCATGACCTGAGCTGAAGGCAGAGGCTTTAACCCACTGAGCCACCCAGGTGCCCCTGTCATAATTTTTTTTTAAGAATTTATGTATTTATTTGACAGAGAGAGACACAGCAAGAGAGGGAACACAAGCAGGGGAAGTGGGAGAGAGAGAAGCAGGTTTCCCGCCCAGCCGCGAGCCTGATGTGGGGCTCGATCCCAGGACCCTGGGATCACAACCCGAGCTGAAGGCAGATACTGAGTGACTGAGCCACCCAGGCACCCCTGTTTTGTCATAATTTTGATTACCAGTCCAAAAGTACAAGTATCTGAAGTAAGAACATAAGAATTTGTATTCCAATGATACAGGACTCAAAACAGGAACAATTAATTCTGGAACAAAAAGTTCATTCCGAAGAGGACGCCAAATGCGGGTGTCTGGAAAACCAATTTTATGTCCCATAATGCACTGTAACAAGGAATTTGATAATGGGCACCTTCTCTTAGGACATTTGAAAAGGTGAGTATGATAGAATAATGGATGCTGAAGAGCTAATGAGTTACAAAGTGATTGCATAAAATGAAAGCATGATACACCTGTGCCATTGTGATCATAGCTTTATATTCCAAACTCAAATTGTTTTGTGCTTTTATGATACAGTTAGGTTTCTTACAAGGTTTAAAGTCAGATTTTTTTCTAGTGATATTCTGTCTTTCAAGGCATGTAGCCTTTAAATATGTATTTATTCTTAATATGTCTCATAAAATTCTGAACAGATTTTTTTACACTCTGATACGCAGTTGAATCAGTTTTAGAGAAATCCACCCCATAAATACAAATTTCAAGAGACATAAAGCACTTAGAGATATTTGATCTAGCCTAAAGAAAGCTAATACGGTATTACAAAACAAATGTTAAAGACAAACCAAAGGTAGCAAAATTCATAACAAATAATTCCATTTATGAAACCACCTTACTAATTTACTGAATTTTTGAATAGTAGAGCTTGAGAAAGTAAATATCAAGGGAAGGCAATATTAAAGGCATTAAACATTTTTACCTTCATAGTTTCTCTTTCAGATAGTTTAAAGATGGGAGTTGGGAGCTTGGGGACTCTTAGCCATTACCATTTCCGGCCATCTCACCCTGCTTACACATTAAAGTACTATAAAGGCTCCTAGAGAGAGCTTCAGCATTCTGCAAATAACTGGGTAGCATACTGTATCTAAAGTATTTTTAAAAGTCTTCAATTGTAAAATGGCACATAACTTAATAAATGATTAAAATGAACATTAAAGAGATTAAAAGCCATTTTTAAGAAAGGTGTTTTTCAGAAATCTTAAGATGAGATTATTATTCCATTGGTTCATTTACAACTATTTGTGAATTTTGTGGTAAATAAGGTAAAAAGGAAAAGGTGATGGCTTTATAATTTTCAAACTGGAATTTCACCATTTGATTGGATCTTGGGTATATTTTATTTATTTCATCCATTTTATTGGATGTTGGGTACTTTTATGAAATCTTGAGCTAACTATCGATCACTGTTTGAAGAAATTACATGGTATCAAGGAACCATTTTATTTCTTGAAGATGAAGAACATTATTTGATATTTCAGTAGAAAAGTATAAATTTCTGAGAGAGAGAGAGAATGTGTGTGTGTGTTTATACAATTGAATAAATGCTTAAAAATTAAGCTCCTAAAATGTGGACTTTTCTAATGTTATCTCTCTTTTGCTGAGTAGGTTTGATCACTCTCCATGTGATCCAACAATTACATTACATGGACCATTCATCAATTCCTTTGCTTGTGTAGTATGTTACAAAAATTTTGTTACTCAACAGCAATATAGGGATCACCTCTTTGCTAAGGTAAGAAGAGCATGTCCTAAATTAAGAGTAGGTATTTTTTTTTTCTAGAGAACCATGGGATTCGATATAGGTGTTTCCTTGCTGCTTTTAATCACCTACAATCACCTATAATCACAAATAACCAATGATACATATAAGGTTCAAAATTATGATTGTTTAAGGAGAATAAAATGATTTGGAACATTAAATGTTTGTGTACAGGTAAACTTGATAGTGAATACAGCAGTCCTAAAGATTATCATAGAGACCCTTCCCTTGATGGAGTTGCTCTGTGGAATTAATCTTATTCAAGATTGCTCATAATGAGGGACGCCTGGGTGGCTCAGTTGGATAAGCAGCTGCCTTCGGCTCAGGTCATGATCCAAGCGTCCTGGGATCGAGTCCCACATCAGGCTCCTTGCTCGGCAGGGAGCCTGCTTCTCCCTCTGCCTCTGCCTGCCATTCTGTCTGCCTGTGCTCACTCTCTATCCCTCTCTCTCTCTCTGACAAATAAATAAATAAAATTAAAAAAAAAAAAAAGATTGCTCATAATGAGAACTAGAACCTTGATATTAAGTCTTCTGCCTTTCACTGCCTGTTGAAATGTTGGAGCCATGTAGTAAGTAATAATTCTTTTATAAATGGTAGTATTAAGAACTCTAGTATTTTAAAAAAGGCTCTTTTATGTAACTTTTCATTAAGTATTAAATCTCAAGGGATACAAGCTGATTCATGGCATATGCAAATCTGTATAATATACAGTTCTGTAATAACTGTTTACCATGTTTGAAATATCTTTAATGACTTATTAACATTAAAGAATGTTAATTGTTAATATGTTCACTGTGGAAAAAAAAATTTTTAAGTTTTTATTTTAATCACTCGGTGCTATCATGACACATCCACTCCTTAATCCTCATCACCTATTTCACCCATCTCCAGACCCACCTCCCCTCTGGTAACCAACAGTTTGGTCTCTCTTGGTTTCACACTCTTTTTCCCTTTGCTCATTTGTTTTGTTTCTTAAATTCCACATATGAGTGAAATCATATGGTATTTGTCCTTCTTTGACTTATTTTGCTTAGCAGTATACTCTCTAACTCCATCCATGTTGTTACAAATGGCAAGATTTCGTCCTTTCTGAAGGCCGAGTAATATTCCATTATATTCCACATCTTCTTTATTCATCAATCAGTGGATACTTGGGCTCTTATAATAATGCTACTATAAATATAGGCATTCAGTATCCGTTTGAATCAGTGTTTTTGTTCTTTAGGTAAATAGCCAGTAGTGCAGTTACTGGGTCTTAGGGTAGTTCTATTTTTAACTTTTTGAGGAACCTCGATGCTGTTCTCCACAGTGGCTGCACCAGTTTGCATATCTACGAACAGTGCTCCAGGGTTCCTTTTTTTCCACATCCTCTCCAATACTTGTTGTTTCTTTTGTTTTTGATTTTAGCCATTCTGACAATCTGTCATTGTAGTTTTGATTTGCATTTCCCTGATGATGAGTGATGTTGAGCATCTTTTCATGTGTTTGTTGACCGTCTGGTTGTCTTCTTTGGAGAAATGTCTGTTTATGTTTTCTGCCCACTTTTTAATTGGATGATTGGTTTTTTGGCCATTGAGTTGTGTACGTTCTTTATATATTTTTGGATACTAACCCTTTATCAGATATGTCCTTTGCCAATGTCTTCTCCCATTTAGTAGGTTGCCTTTTAGTTTTGTTGATTGTTTCTTTCGCCGTGCAGAAGCTTTATTTTGATGAAGTCCCACTAGTTTATTTCTGTTTTTATTTCCCTTGCCTTAGGGGATACATCTAGAAAAATGTTGCTGTGGCCGATGTCAGATTACTACTGCCTGTGCTCTCTTCAAGGATTTTTACGGTTTCAGTCTCACATTTAGGTCTTTTTTCTTTTTATTTATTTATTTGACAGATGGAGATCACGAGTAGGCAGAGAGGCAGAGAGAAAGGGGGGGAAGCAGGCTCCCCGCCAAGCAGAGAGCCCGATGCGGGGCTCAGTCCCAGGACACTGGGGTCATGACCCAGAGGCAGAGGCTTTAACCCACTGAGCCACCCTCACATTTAGGTCTTTAATCCATATTGATTTTATTTGTATGTATGGTGAAAGAAAGTGGTCCAGTTTAGTTCTTTTTGCATGTAGCCATCCAGTTTTCCCAACGCCATTTGTTGAATAAACTTTTTCCCACTGGAAATTCATTTCTCCTTTGTTGAGGGCCATATAATTATGGGTTTATTTTTGGATTTTCTTTTTTTTTTTTTTTTAAGATTTTATTTATTTATTTGAAAGACAGCGATCACAAGTAGGCAGAGAGGCAGGCAGAGAGAGAGGAGGAAGCAGGCTCCTTGCCGAGCAGAGACCCCCCCTAGGGGGCTCGATCCCAGGATCCTGGGATCATGACCTGAGCTGAAGGCAGAGGCTTTAACCCACTGAGCCACCCAGGCACTCCTATTTTTGGATTTTCTATTCTGTTCCCTTGATCAGTGTGTCTGGTTTAATGCCAGTACCATACTGTTTTGATTACTGTACCTTTGTAATATAACTTGAAGTCTGAAATTGTGATACCTCCAATTTTGCTTTTCTTTTCCAAGAGTGCTTTGACTATTCAGAGTCATTTATGGTTCCATACAAATTATTAGGATTGTTTTTTTCTAGTTCTCTGAAAAATGCTGTTGTTATTTTGGTAGGAATTACATTAAATTTGTAGCTTGCTTTGGATAGTACAGAAAATTTTAACAATTCTTGTTCTTCCAATCCATGAGCATGTAGTAATGTCTTCATTTCTTTATATCATCTTGAATTTCTTTCATCAGTGTTTTATAGTTTTCAGAGTACAGGTCTTTCAGCTTTTTGGTTACGTTTATTTCTAGGTATTTATTGTTTTTGATGCAGTTGGTTCAATATTTGCAAAACAATCAACAAACATATCAGTAAGAGAAGGTATAAAAAACATGATCATTTCAGTAGTTGCAGAAAAAGCACTTGACAGTACAACATTCATTCATGATAAAAACCCTTAACAGTGTAGGTCTAGATGGAGCTTAACTTCAACATAATTAAAGGTCATATATGAGAAACCCACAGCTAACATCATATTCAGTAGTGAAAAACTGAAGCTTTTTCCCTAAGGTCAGGAGCAAGATAAGAATGTCCACTCTGACCACTTTTATTCTTCATAGTACCAGAAGTCCTAGCCACAGCAATTAGGCAACAACAACAAAAAATATATAAAAAGGATCCAAATTGGTAAGGAAGAAATAAAACTTTTCACGATTTGCAGATCACATGACACAGAAAACCCTAAAGACTACCAAAAGCTGCTAGAACTGATAAATCAATGTACAGAAGTCTGTTGCATTTCTGTACATTGATAATAATGAAGCAGCAGGAAGTAAACTTAGGAAAACAATATGATTTACGACTACACCAAAAACATTTATAAATACTTTTACATAAGATAAAGTGTCTGAATTTTTACATAAGAAAAGCAGTATGTTGTAAACATGAATGCTTAAATATGTGTTGAATCAGTGCATACATTTTAAATCAATAACATTCTACTGTTTGACTATATTATAGTTCATTTAGTTTCCTATTAGATGTATTAATTGTTTCCATTTTTCTGTTACTAAAAACAAAACCAGTTTTGGGGTGCCTGGGTGGCTCAGTTGTTAAGCGTCTGCCTTCAGCTCAGGTCATGATCCCAGGGTCCTGTGATTGAGCCTCGCATCAGGCTCCCTACTTGGCAGGAAGCCTGCTTTCCCTCCCCTAGTTCCTCTGCTCATGTTCCTATCTCACTGTATCTCTCTCTGTCAAATAAATAAATAAAATCTTAAAAAAAAAATACTAGTTTAAATATCTTGGTAGCTAAAAACCTATAATAAATCACAGCTGTGATTACAGCTATGTGCTGAGTGTTGTGAACCCTAGCAAGTCATCAAACCTGGGGATGGGGCGCCTGGGTGGCTCAGTGGGTTGAGGCCTCTGCCTTCAGCGCAGGTCATGATCCCAGGGTCCTGGGATCGAGTCCCGCATCAGGCTCTCTGCTCAGGGGGAGCTTGCTTCTCCCCCCTCTCTCTCCCTGCCTCTCTGCCTACTTGTGATCTCTGTCAAATAAATAAATAATTTAAAAATCTTTTTTGAAAAACCTGGGGATGGTCTAGGGGACTCCCAACACAAGTGGTAACCTTGATATCGGCAAGAGGTTACTGTTGTAGGACAGTGATATGATGAAAATAATGCTTTATACCTTTAGAGCTAGAAAGATTCTTAATTCTAAAATCAGTTAGTTTCCTTTTTTAGGGACACCAAAGAGATGGAGTGGTATTAGAATGGTAGCAGTGTTCAGGGTGGATTCATAGGTGTAGAAAGGTGACTTTTGTAGTAATTTAACTTTGAGATGAAAAAAAGGCTTTGCCTAGGTATTGGCATT
Organism: Mustela nigripes; assembly: GCF_022355385.1. Taxonomy (NCBI): domain Eukaryota; kingdom Metazoa; phylum Chordata; class Mammalia; order Carnivora; family Mustelidae; genus Mustela; species Mustela nigripes. The sequence goes on along the minus strand of NC_081561.1, from coordinate 47,196,865 downwards.
TAGAATAAAGCCTTAAAGTAAAGCCAAAAGAAATGATAGGGGTTTCTATTGTTGTGACAAAGGTTTGAGGAGAGAAAAGAAAAAGATAATCTTTTTTGGTGTTTTCAGGTGGTCACTAATACTCTACCTTTTTCAAAACAAGAGTCTTCAGGGTGTGTTTTCCTTTTCCAGGTCATTAGTGTTTTGTTCATTTTAATGAGCATATTTATCTTTTTATCTTTAGTAAATCTGAATAGGTATTTTAACCTTTAAATTAATTCTTTCATTTGTGTTTTCCCAAATTTCATTTTGTTTCTTTTTTTTTCTGGGAGTCACTTATTTTGTGCTGTTTTACCTTGTCTCCAGTAAGTAGATTTATGATGTTTAGTTTTCTGGGAAGGTTGATGGTAAAATAGAACAAAAGCTTTGGTTTCTACTGTCACTTTTCTTAGCTGTATGTACGCTAGAAGTTACTCAACATCTGCATGTCTTCGTCTCTAAAATGGAATCATTATAGTTACATGCGAGATATATAAAGCACTATATAAAGCACTTAGGACCTAACATAGCTCTTATTAAATTCTCCTTATTTATTCTTTGGAGAGTCCATCACAGGAACTCTAAAGGAAACTGGTATGCATTAGATTATAATTGTCTACCTTAAATCAGCCAGAAGAGGTCACTAGACGATTGTATACCTATGAATTCCATTTTGTAAGGCTGGCATTCTTCAGTGAAAGAGCTGGAAATGATCACAATTTGCATTTTTGCCTTGCTACCCTCCGTGTTCCCTTTTATTTTTAGTTTCTTCTGTCTGTGCTGCTTAAGCTTTACACACGAATCACTTCGGTATCTTGTTAAAATATAAGTTCTTAAACTAAATCTGAGAGGAGACTTTAGATTCAAGATACCTAACAAGCTTACAGTTGATGCCCGTGCTGCTGGTTCTTAAGTCACGCTTTGCGCAACAAGCGTCTATTTGATTTTGACATTAAAGCCATTTAATGGGTATACCACTAGATAGCTTCCTGCTTTCCTCCCTTTTTGGTGGTGGTGGAGGTGTGGAGGTGGTGGAGATCATATTGTAAGCTCCTGTGTACCCCAGTGTCACTTGTGGGTCAATAGGTATAACCTCTCATTCTGTACCTAGGGCCTTTCTCTCATTGAAAGTGATTGTTCCCTTTTGTTAGCCCCTCCTCCCTACCCTAGGCAATCTGTCTCTATAGTTTTGCCTTTTCTGGATATTTCATATAAATGGAATTCTAGAATATGTGGCCTTTTGTGAGAAGATTTTTTCATTTGCCATAATTTTGTCAAGGTTCATCTTTTTTTTTTTTTTTTTTTTAAAGATTTTACTTATTTAATTGACAGAGACAGTGAGAAAGGGGAGGGAGGTTAAAAAAAAAAAGAACAATGCTGCTAAAAATAAATGCGCAGGCCTTCATGCGGACATATGCCTTCAATACTTAGGTTTTGGGGTCATATGGTAATTATATTTGTTTGAAGAACTGCTAAATTGTTATCCAACACACTACCATTTTATTTTCTTACCAGCAATATATGTGGGTTCTGTAAAGTTTTGCAGGCAAGGTAAACACAACACCAGGCGAGGTAGGTGCAAGGCAAGATTTATTAAAGGCACTCTCTGGTGAAGTTTCAGGGCCCAAGAGAAGGGGAGCCAGGGAAGTTGCGCTGTGTGGAGGTGGGCACTCTCAGGCAAGGTTCCACGGACTCGGAGAAGGGAGTCGGGGAAGTCGCGCTGGGAGGGAGTCGGTGGGGTTTTTTATTGGGCCAAGGCAGGTCGTGGGTTCACAGCCATACATGGTAAGGTATTTGGTGATCAGAGGGTATGGGGGGGGTGGTCCTGATACTTCTGTTTCCTGCATAGGTATCGGGTTACCTATGGAGACCTAATCTGGGCATACATCCTTTTGGCGGGAGAGTCAAGGGTTAAGGAAGGGGGGTGGAGGGGCCTGGAAGATGGAGGCCCCAGTGGTCATTTCTTTTGTTCCTCCTGCATTCCCGAAGCCACCAACCCAACAGGTTCTAATTTCTACACATCTTAACAACACTTATTATGTGACTTTTAAAACAGCCATCCTAGTGGGTATGAAATAATATCTTATTGTGGTTTAACTTATTTTATATATACAAATGTATATAGTGTATTTTATTTTAATGTAATCAAAAATATAATGGTAGAAAGGAATTGAGTACTTTAACTTATGAGACATTCTGCTTCCCACTCCTTCCCCTAGTTTGTACAAGGAAATATGCTATACTTTTGCAATAGGTATATTTCATTTAAATTTTATGTAGAATCACGTTCTTTTTCTATTGAGCAAACACTTTAAACAAGCTTTATATTGAATCCATTTATGACTCATAATTGAACTAAAAATTACTTTGTTGACATTCTTCAAGTAAGGGACATTTGTATAAATTTATGTTTAGGAAATCCCTTCAGTGCTCTCATTTACCTTCTCATTGGAATGCAAAGTATCTTCTTCAATGTTATCTTCTGCATGGTGTAGGTAGAAGTGGAAAGAGCAAAGAATTTATAACCAACATATAAGACTGTATCTGAATGGTAGTTTTATCTCTTCCCAGGGTACTACTTGATTGGAGGGAAACTAAATTTTAGTTTTCTCATTTGTAAGTAATGAAAATAGTACTTCATGGGATTATTAGATTTTGAACCCTAATGTGGTGCTTCACATGCACTCAATATATATGTAAATTTCTTATTCATTTTTTTTTTCAAGATGTATTTATTTGTCAGAGAGAGCACAAACAGGGGGAGCAGCAGGCAGAGGGAGAAGCAGGCTCCCTACTGAGCAAGGACCCCAATGCAGGACTCCATCCCAGGACCCTGTGATCATGACCTGAGCTGAAGGGAGACGCTTAACCCACTGAGCCACCAAGGCATCCCATATATACTATTTCTATATCCCTAATGTTAATGATAGTTTAAGAAGACACAATACAACTTTTAAGGCTATTATTCTAAAGACCATTAACAAGATGTTAAATTATATTTATATATAAGCATACACACATACACATATATATGTATACATATAAATATATATTTTAAAATACTTTCAGTCTTGGGGCACCTGGTTGGCTCAGTCTATAGAGCACGTGACTCTTAATCTTGGGGTATGAATTCGAGCCTAGTGTGTAGAAAAGTATCCAAACTTAGTTAAGAGGTTCTTCTATCTCAAAACTAAAAATACTTTTAAAAAATATTTACCCCCAATGTGGGGCTCAGATATTGACTACATCAAAATTTTTAAATGACCACATACAAAAGTAATAGATGTTTGAAAAATATTTGCAAAATGGTGCATGGCACAGTTACTTTTGTTAATGAAGAAAAGACACAGGTCAACCAGAAGAGGAGAAAATAAAAACGATTGAAACATCAGGCAAAAGGTTATGAAGAAGCAATCCACAAAATATGGAATATCCACAGAGTTGCATGAATTAAGTACTCAAACTCACTAGTAGGAAATAAAAGCTAAAATAACAATGAGTATCACAATATCTGTCAGACTGCAAAAATGAAAAAAAACTATCTATAGTAGCTGTTGTGCCAGGCTCACACACACTGCTAGGGAATATGTAAATTGATAGAGCCTTTTTGAAAAACAATCCTATGGTGTCCTTTAATATTCAAGTACTAAACCTTTTAACCTAATAGGGCCACTCTGAATAATGAGAAAAATACACCTATAAATAAGGATATGTATTTAAGGATCGTTACAATACCATTGTTTATAGTAGCAAGGAGAGAAGGGCCTGGAAATGAATAGTTGACTAAGTCTTAGTAACTGAAGTAGTCTGCAACCATTGAGAAGAATGAATTAGAGATATGCCAGTTGATTTTTAGGGATTTCCCTTATGTATTGTGGAATAAGAGAAACTAAGAGGCATAAGAGTCTATAAGATGACCACATGTGGTAAAACAATGGCAGACCCTATATGTTTATTTCTATATATTTTTGTAAATTATTAAGCATGGAGACATTTATGGAAGAATACATAAACATAGGTTATACTGCAGAGTAGAGAGAATAAAGCAAAATTAAAGAAGTGTATGTGATATGAAAACATTTATCGGGGCGCCTGGGTGGCTCAGTGGGTTAAGCCTCTGCCTTTGGCTCAGGGTCCTGGGGTTAAGTCCCGCATTAGGCTTCTCTGATCGGCAAGGAGCATGCTTCCCCACCCCTCTCTCTGCCTGCCTCTCTGCCTACTTGTGATCTCTCTCTCTGTGTCAAATAAATAAATAAAATATTAAAAAAAAAAAAAAGAAAGAAAGAAAGAAAGAAAAAGGGACACCTCGGTGGCTCAGTTGGTTGGACAACTGCCTTCAGCTCAGGTCATGATCCCAGAGTCCCGGGATCGAGTCCCGCATCAGGCTCCCAGCTCCACGGGGAGTCTGCTTCTCCCTCTGACCTTCTCATCGCTCATGCTCTCTCTCACTGTCGCTCTCTCAAATAAATAAATAAAATCTTTAAAAAAAAAAAAGAAAGAAAAAGAAAACATTTATCCATTAACATAATATAGATATATATATTAAAAAAGGAAAAATATATAGAAAGTAAATGTATATTTATTGTCACAAAGATGGTCAAGGTTTGTTTTTAAAAAAAATTTTTTTAATTCACATATGGAACCTCATGTATGATAAACATTCCATAGTTAACACTCAGGGAAAAAAAGTTTTTATGTTAAAACCTGATACAGAATATTCCAAAGAAATAAGAAATTTTAAAAGTTGATTTAAAAAAACTGAATATTGATTTTAGTTGTCTTTAATACAGCTTTGCCTTGTATTTTAGGAAGCTGCAGATGATGAACATAAAAACAGCCTTCTTCCTCAGATTATTCAGTGTTTCGCGTGTCCAAATTGCTTCCTTCTTTTTAGCAGCAAGGATGGGTGTTTGAAGCATATGTCTGGAAAGAATCATTTCCATCAGAATTTTAAACTGGGTGGTATGTTAATACTCTCTTCTGAAAGTTATTGAACTACTTTAATCTTTGCTGACTTACCATACTTCTCAGATAATTCTTGAGAAAACTTAACCTCACATTAGATTGAAAACATGAAAGTGAAAGGCGGTCTTAATTTTTATTTTTCAAGACAAATTCTCAGTATTGGGCTGCACCTAATAGTAAGATTTACTTACCTTAAGGAATGAAGAAAAACTTGGGAAGAAAATACTTCTTTAGGATGATGTTTTTATATATCCATAATATCTGCGAAGTTGGGTGTTACTCTGCATTTAAGACTCAGATTTTGAGTATGAGTTCAGCATCTTTTGTACTTATGGCTAGAAAATTGCTTCCCTTGGATTTTTATCATATAAATAACAATCTTTTACTAATGCCAGCCAATATTGAGAAAAGCAGAGGGGAGGAAGGTTGGGTTGCTGTCTACTCAAATCTTTGCAAGTTATAGTTTATTTTGTCTTTCAGATGACCAGGGAATAGCACATCCAATATTATTTCCATCTTTTGCAAAGAAACTTCTGATCTCTCTGTGCAAAGATGTCCCATTTCAAGTTAAGTGTGTGGCCTGCCACCAGACACTACGTTCCCACATGGAGCTCACTGCCCATTTCAGGTTTGTATAGATTTAGTCTGGCTGTAAGGGAATCCTGCCCAATAATCTTTACCAGAGGGAAGATTCAACAGATATTTTTCTATTCCATGTTTCTTTGCTTTTTTAAAAACAAGAATGTACACTAGTCTGGAAATTAGTCAAGTTTAGCATAATGAGAGAAGTTAAAGGTGTGGAAAAAGTGGATATGCTGATATTGCTGTGAATGTAAAAGAATTAATGGTTCTATGTGTTTTCTTTTCTGTGTGCTGTGTGAGTAGTATGTATACTGGGGGAGGAGCGGGTTAAAATAGAACTTTGGCTTTAAGTCAGCCAGAATGGAAGGTATCATATACATATGAAAGATTAAGTTTCTTTGAAAGGCCAAATTTACCAAATAATCATTGGCTTTACAATGGAAATTATCAAGCAATGTATAATCCCCAATGTACCTTTCAAAACTAGCTTTAGTAATAATCAACACATGACAGTTGTTTTTCCTTTATATTGTCACCCCCCTGCAAATTATTATTTCAAACTAAATCATGTCATTATATCTGTTAATACTTCAATATGTAACTATAAATGGTAGGGACTCTTTTTTTTTTTTTAATCCTATAATACATTTACCACACCTTAAAAAACTGGTATTTTTAATAGCATCAAAAACTAGTCAGTTATCAAATTGCCCTTATTATCTCATGAAGTTTTACATTTTACATTTGATTTGTTGGAATCATGATCCAAACAAAATCTGTACATATTTTCTGTTTAGGTGCTATGTCTTTTAGGTCTCTGTTTTTCCTGTTACACCATTTTTTAAAAAAGATTTTTTTTATTCCCTTGACATACAGAGATCACAGGTAGGCAGAGAGGCAGGCAGAGAGAGAGAGGAGGAAGCAGGCTCCCTGCCAAGCAGAGAGCCTGATGCAGGACTCGATCCCAGAACTCTGAGATCACAACCCAAGTTGAAGGCAGAGGCTTAACCCACTGAGCCATCCAGGCGCCCCTTTCTTTTTCTATATAAACATTTAAAGTTATAAATTTGCCTCTAAGCATTGATTTACCCTCAGATTTTGATAAGTTGTTTTCATTTTCATTCATTAAAAAAAATTTTACCTTTTAATTTTTTCTTTGACCCATAGGTTTATTAGAAATTTGTTGCTTAACGTCTAACAAGTCAGAGATTCATTTTCCAAATATTTGTGTGAATTTTTTAAATCTTTTTATTTTAGTTTTACTATTCTGTATGTGGATTAGAAACAGACAAAATACAGGTAATACTCAAGTATTTTGAGATGAAATTATTCTATTATCTGCATTTTTTTTTAAAGACAAACCTTTCTTCTTTTTTTTTTTTTTAAAGATTTTATTTATTTATTTGACAGACAGATCACAAGTAGGCAGAGAGGCAGGCAGAGAGAGAGAGAAGAGGAAGCAGGCTCCCCGCTGAGCAGAGAGCCTCAGGGCTCAATCCCAGGCCCCTGGCATCATGACCTGAGCCGAAGGCAGAGGCTTTAACCCACTGAGCCACCCAGGCGCCCCTATTATCTGCATTTTTATTGAAAAATATCTTCTGGTGTTTTATGTATACATTGTTTATAATTCCTGTAAAAAGCAGAGTTACTGTATTTAGAAGTGCTTACAAAAGAGTGTGTTTTTGGGTTTTTTATCCGATTTAGAGTTCGTTGTCGAAATGCTGGTCCTGTAGCTGTAGCTGAGAAGAGCATTGCCCAAGTTGCAGAAAAATTCCTATTACGAGGTTACTGTCCAAATTGCAACCAAGTCTTTATGGATGAAACCAGTACCCAAAATCACAAGCAGAATTCAGGGCACAAAGTCCGAGTAATTACCTCAATGGAAGAATCAGTCTTACTTTATTGCCACAGCAGTGAAGGGAACAAACCTTCTTCTGACTTGCATCTATTGCTAGATCATTCAAAATTTTCATCACTTAAAAGAACTATGTCTATTCAAGAATCAAGTTCACAAGATTGTACCACTGTTCCAAAAAAGAAGATGAATTTAGAAGGTAGAAGCCATGAAGGTATGGTTTGTGTTCAGAAAGAAAAGTCAGTTGTAAAAACTTGGTTTTGTGAATGTCATCAACAATTCCCAAGTGAAGATGCAGTGGAAAAGCATGTTTTCTCAGCAAACACAATGTGTTATAAGTGCGTGGTCTGTGGAAAGGTGTGTGAAGATTCAGGGGTCATCCGTTTACATATGAGCCGGATTCATGGAGGGGCACATTTAAATAACTTTCTTTTCTGGTGTCGGACATGCAAAAAGGAGTTAACAAGAAAAGAGACTATCATGGCACATGTGACTGAATTTCATAATGGACACAGATATTTTTACGAGACTGATGAAGTAGAAGGTGAAACTTTGCCATCATCTTCTGCAACAATGGTGAGTAATGTGACTGCTAAGAATCCTTCTTCAACTATTACTATTATTGATCATTCTCCAGCAAACAGTCCTCCAAGGGGTAAATGGCAATGCCGAATTTGTGAAGATATGTTTGATTCCCAAGAATGTGTAAAACAGCATTGCATGTCTTTAGCAAGTCACCAGTTTCATAGATATAGCTGTGCCCATTGCAAAAAGACTTTTCACAAGGTAGAAACACTATACCGCCATTGCCAAGATGAACATAACAATGAAATAAAGGTTAAGTACTTTTGTGGGCTTTGTGATCTTATCTTTAATGTGGAAGAAGCATTTTTAAGTCATTATAAGGAGCACCACAGCATAGATTATGTGTTTCTGCCTGAAAAAGCTGAAACTTCGATTAAAACTGAGAATGATTTTCCAGTAATAGAGACCAGTAACTTGTTAACCTGTGGTTGCCGTGAGAGTTACATCTGTAAAGTGAACAGAAAGGAGGATTATAGTAGATGTCTCCAAACCATGTTGGATAAAGGTAAACTGTGGTTTCGCTGCAGCTTGTGTTCAGCAACAGCACAGAGCGTAGCTGATATTAATACTCATATCCATCAAGTGCACAGAGAAGAAAACAGTGAGGAGGAAGAGGAGCAACAGTTTGTGATCAAGTGTGGCACCTGCACTAAAGCATTTCATGATCCTGAGAGTGCTCAGCAGCACTTCCATAGAAAACATTGCTTTTTACGGAAACCCAGTGTGGCTCACTTTGGATCTGAGAAAACAAGCCTGTACAAGTTTGCTGCCAGTACCTCACGTACAGAGAGAAAACTGAAACAGACAGTAAGCTATCCAAAAAACTCAGACATGGAGAAAGGAGCTGAGAATGACCTAAGCTGTCAGACTATAGGTATGGCTTTATAACTCTAATGTCTATGCAAATTTCACATGTTGGTAGAGAAACATACATGTACTGTAGCCATCATTTTTGTGAAAGCTAATGATGATTCAGTTTTGAAGTAAGAAACATGGTAGGATGATCAGTTAATTACTGTGGTGTGTACACTTTTTATGGATGTGATTCGTAAACATTAATAAATATTCTTATTTAAATACTCAACTAAACTTATGGGGACAAAGAGTATATATTAGCTTTTTTTTTAATTTTTTTTTTTTTGTAAAATTGTATTTATTTGACAGAGAGACAGTGGCAGAGGACCACAAGCAGGGAGAGTGGGAGAGGGAGAAAAGCAGGCTTCCCGCCAAGCAGGGAGCCAGATGGAGAGCTTGATCCCAGGACCCTGGGATCATGACCTGAGCCCGAAGGCAGACACTTAACTGACTGAGCCACCTAGGTGCCCCGAGTATTTATTAGATTTAAACAATGTGTTCAAGATAACATTTTCTTTCACAAAATGCATGGGAATTTTGAGAGATGAAGGAAATTGATAGTCTTTCTGAAAGATTTGAAAGTGATCCTGAACATTTAGTTTCTTCTTATCATTTAGATTTAGGTTCATTAAAAAGATAAATCAAGGGGCACCTGGGTGGCTCAGTCGGTTAAGCGTCTGCCTTCAACTCCAGTCATGATCCCAGAGTCCTGGGATTGATCCCCACATTGGGCTCTCTGCTCAGCGGGGAGCCTGCTTCCCCCTCCCTCTCTCTGCTTCTCTGATACTTGTGATCTCTGTCTCTCTCTGTCAAATAAATAAAATCTTTAAAAAAAAAAAAAAGATAAATCAAGTGAATTCTTTTTGTTTCTATTTTGACTTTATTCATTTGTTGTTGGCTAATTCTTTTTTTATTTTATTTTAAAAAATGTTTATTTCACTGTAGTTAACATATTAGTTTCAGGTGTACAGTATTAATGATTCCCCAATTCTATGTAGTAGTGCTTACTATGATAAAGTGTACTTTTTTTTTAAGATTTTATTTATTTGACAGGCAGAGATCACAAGTAGGGAGAGAGGCAGGCAGAGAAAGGGGGGGAAGCAGGCTCCCTGCTGAGTAGGGAGCTCGATGTGGGACTTGATCCCAGGACCCTGAGATCATGACCTGAACCGAAAGGAGAGGCTTAACCCACTGAGCACTCTAATAAAGTGTACTCTTAAGCCCTTCAGCTATTTCATCCATCCCCCCATCCACCAATTTCATTTAGAAGTATAATTTTAAGTGTATATTCCCCTGGTAATCACCAGTTCTCTATATTTAAGAATCTGGTTTTTTGTTTTGTTTAAGATTTTATTTATTTATTTGACAGAGAGAGAAATAGTGAGAAAGGGAACATAAGCAGAGGGAGTGGAGAGGGAGAAGCAGGTTTCCTGTGGAGCAGGAGGTCCAATGAGGGCTCAGTCCCAGGACTCTGGGATCATGACCTGAGTCAGAGGCAGACGCTTAACAACTGAGCCACCCAGGCACCCCAAGAAAATGGTTTTTTGTTGTCCTTTTTTTCCTTTATTTCTTAAATTCCACGTGACTGAATCCTGTGGTATTTGTTTTTCTAGCATTATACCCTCTAGATCCATCCACGTTGTTGAAAGTGGCAAGATTTCATTACTTTTTATGGCAGAGTAATATTCTGTTTACACACACACACACATACACATATAATGCACATACATACCATATCTTCTTTATCCATTCATTTATCAGTGGACACTTGGGTTGTGTCCATAATTTGGCTATTTAAATAATGCTGCATTTAACAAAGGGATGTGTATATCTTTTTGAATTTATATTTTTGTATTCTTTGGGTAACTACCGAGAAGTAGAATTACTGGATTATATGGTAACTCTTTAATTAATTTAACTTTTTAATTTTTCAGGGAATCTCCATAGTGTTTTCTACAGTGGCTGTACCAGTTTGCATTCCCACCCATAGTGTATAAGGATTCCTTTTCCTCCACATCCTCATATTTTGGCCTTATTCTATGAGAAATCTTAAAGATCACTTAAGAATTTGTATATTTTTTTAGGATTTTCTTGGAAGCAAAACTATTACTTAGAGTTAAATGGCAATTAGAAGTAGAGTTACAGGGGTGTCTGGGTGGCTCAGTGGGTGCTGCTTCCCCTGCTTGTGCTGTCTCTTTCTCTCTCTCTCTCTCTCAAATAAATAAATAAAATATTTTTAAAAAGAAAAAGAAGAGTTACAAATGGTAGCAAGAAACCAGGGAGAAAATTGGGGTATAGATTCCTTTGTACTTACTCTAGACTTTACTTCTTGCACCAAGTGGTAAGACTAAGTAAGGCCAGAAGAGTATGTTTTAATTTTGTTTAGAAGTATAATTTTTTTTTTAAGATTTTATTTATTTGACACAGAGAGATCACAAGTAGGCAGAGAGGCAGCCAGAGAGAGAGAAGGGAGGAAGCAGGCTCCCTGCAGAGCAGAGGGCCTGACGCGGGGCTCGATCCCAGAACCCTGGGATCATGACCTGAGCTGAAGGCAGAGGCTTTAACCCACTGAGCCACCCAGGCACCCAGAAGTATAATTTTTTTTTAAATATTTTATGTATTTATTTGACAGACAGAGATCACAAGTAGGCAGAGAAGCAGGCAGAGAAAGAGGAGGAAGCAGGCTCCCTGCTGAGCAGAGAGCCCATTGCAGGGCTCTGGGATCATGACCTGAGCCAAAGGCAGAGGCTTTAACCCACTGAGCCACCCAGGCGCCCCTAGAAGTATAATTTTAAGTGTATATTCTTTTAAACAAATATTAGGTCCTTGTAAATTATATAATATATAGCGGGGAAAATGGTGATATATGAAATTTTGGCCAAGATTTTATTTTTAAGGATTTATTTATTTTAGAGAACGAGAGCACACATGAGCGGGAGGGGCAGAGAGAGAGGGAGAAAGAGAAAGTTAAGTAAACTCCATGCTCAGCACAGAGCCCGACTTGGGGCTTGATCTCATGACCCTGAGATCACGACCTTAGCCAAAATCAACAGTCGGATACTAAGCTGTGCCACCCAGGCACCCCTAAAATTTTTTTATTAACTGTTTTTATGAACTACTGAGTTTATATAGCCTTGCTCTATAGCATGTGTAGATCTCAGTATCATCTTTAGTCTTGGCATACTTTATGTAAGAAATGTTATATGAGCTGCTACTGACCCATTCAGCTCTATTTCAGACAATAAAGCAGTAGTTACACTGTTTTTATGTTCTCTTGTGCTTTTGTTTTTCCAGTTACTTTTTGGGGAAACTATGTTGATCTGTGTTTGGTAATGATTGTAGTATCTAAATCTACAGTTACTAAGAATTTTTTTTTTTTAATTTTTTAAGTAATTTCTACACCCAATGTGGGGCTCAAATTTAGAACTCTGAGAGTGAGTCACATGCTCCACCAACTGAGCTAGCCAGGGGCCCCTACAATTAATAAGAATATTAAGAAAACATAAAAGAAAATGGGTGGCTTAGAAATGGGAGGGAATAACAGTAGTATATTTGAGGGAGTCTCTGTTAAGGCAGAGTAAAACCTAGTCATTTTAAAAAATAATTGAAAATATTAAGGTTGGCATTGCTAATCAGTTGAATCTTCAAGGCCTTATAAAATAGAGAAGTATGAAAGAAGTGAAAGGGATGGAGAACAAGAGTTAGAAAATGGTGGAAGAGGAAAGAACGCAAGAGAACCAAGAAAAAGATCTGTTTATGGTGGGAAGTGCTGGTATGCTACCAGGACCTCTTCTGCAGCACTTTATGGTAGCAGGGTTGTTGGTTATTTCATTTAACAGGTTACTAATAAATCAGTCTAGATTGGGAAGAGACCAAACATATGGCTGGGGCGGCAGGGGAGGAGACATTCTTCAGATAACCTTGAAATTTTATTTTGATGGATGGTATAAGTTTTTGGTTATTTAATTCAAAATTTTGTCTTTTAGGTCTTCCAATACTTTTTTTTTTTTAAGATTTTATTTATTTATTTGTTTACTTAGTTATCAGAGAGAGAGAGAGACAGAGCAAGCACAAGCAGGGGGAGCAGCAGGCAGAGTTAAAAGCAGGCTCCCTGCTGAGCAAGGAGCCTCTTGCAGGACTCTGTCCCAGGACTCTTGGATTGTGACCTGAGCCGAAGTGAGATGCTTAACCGACTGAGCCACCCAGAAGCCTCTCCAGTACATTATTTTTATTTTTAAAATATTTTATTTATTTAACAGAGACACAGTGAGAGAAGAAACACAAGCAGGGGGAGTGGGAGAGGCAGAAAAAGGCTTCCTGCTGAGCAGGGAGCCCGATGCAACCCAAGACAGACACTTTACGACTGAGCCACCCCAGCATCCCAAGAGGACATGTTCTAGACAATACTCATGTGTATGGGCAAAAAACTTGAGGACTGTATTTGAGACTGATTGTATAACAGGTTATTTTAGTTTTTGTTCTATGGAAAGGGGTAAAGCATTCCAACAAAGGATTTTAATACAGAATTTTTTTTATACCCATGCTGTTAATTGCTAAATGTGATAGTCTGATCATGACACTGAATAAATATGTCTTTTTTTAAAAAAATTAGAGAAAGAAAGGTAGGCTTTAGGGTCAATGGCATTTATATATAGAAAGAATAATAAAAATTTTGAAATGTTCAGAATACTTTTTATCCGGTGTCAGTATACCATGTCATGTACAAGTTTGGACTTCATTAAAAGGTTTAGAAATTAGGGGCGCCTGGGTGGCTCAGTGGGTTAAGCCGCTGCCTTCGGCTCGGGTCATGATCCCAGGGTCCTGGGATCGAGCCCCGCATCGGGCTCTCCGCTCAGCAGGGAGCTTGCTTCCTCCTCTCTCTCTGCCTGCCTCTCTGCCTGCTTGTCATCTCTCTCTGTCAAATAAATAAATAAAAAATCTTTAAAAAAAAAAGGTTTAGAAATTAATAATGTTCAAGATTAACATTTTTGTATATTCTCTAATATCTTTTTTTTTTAAGATTTTATTTATTTGACAGACAGAAATCATAAGTAGGCAGAGAGGCAGGCAGAGAGAGATGGGGAAGCAGGCTCCCTGCTGAGCAGAGAGCCCCATGTGAGACTCGATCCCAGGACCCTGGGATCATGACCTGAGCTGAAGGCAGAGGCTTTAACCCACTGAGCACCCAGGCACCCCTCTCTAATATCTTTTAAACTTAAGCAATTAAAATGTTTTTAGTTAATTCTTAACAAATTCAGGTTAATGTTTCTCTCTTCTCAGATGAAGAAGTCGTTGAGCTTCCAGATTTGGATTATCTGCGAACCATGACTCATATAGTCTTTGTAGACTTTGATAACTGGTCAAACTTTTTTGGTCATCTACCAGGGCATCTTAACCAAGGAACATTTATTTGGGGTTTTCAAGGTATGGTTGATAAAGAAAACATTTGAGATGACACCCTCTCTCTTTTTTCCTTTAGAGTATGTTTCACATTTAAAGGACTGCTCTTGAACCTCCTTGATTAAAACATACAGACATAGATAGAATATTGTCACTTTGCATTATAGCTACTCTGCTAGAATATTTTTCTCTTCACATTTCTCTGTGGTCACTGTGAACTCTCTTTGGTGACCTAAAGTTTGTGACTCTATAGATACATATTGAAAAAGCCTTTATTTAACACTGGCAATGTGCCAGGTACTATGCTTGGTATTAATCCATGCTTACTGATTATTATATTTATCTCCCTTTTAAACTATAAGGAAGTATGCTGAAAAGTTTATTTTTTTCCAAAATATAAAACTAATAAATAGTAGAGTTAGCCTTTGAACTTGATTGGGCCTCATGGCTACAGAACTAGTATGATTTTCAACATGTCATAATTGCCTCTTCAGTTCATCCTTACTGTTCATTCATCTAAATATCTCTTTACAAACTATTGACCAAACAGGGAGAGAGACTTCTTTGATTTACAGGAAGTTGGTATAGTGAACATCCAATAAACTTCATGTTTGATAGGGAAAAACATATAAAGAAGAGGACTGAATTTAAGATAGGAATGTACTGACCTGGATAAAGTTACCCAGTACAGTCTTTTAGTAAATTTAGCTTTGCTGATTGCCCATAATTTCTATCCACTGAGTAGCCCTGACATATTTGTTAAAAAACCATTAATATGGTTTTATAGAATTATACCATTCAGAGACTTTTCACACACAATGCTTTTGATTCTCACTAATATACCTATGTGTTTCCAGATGAATAGGCAGATTGAAGTCATCCTACTTTGCCAAGATTGTAAAGCAACAAAATGGTGAAACCCATACTCGAATTGAGTTCTGCATTCTAATCTAGAATCTACTCTCTAGAAAAAGTTTTCTCTAATGTGTGTTTTTTTTCTAATGTGTGTTTTTTTATGATTGAGCTTTCAGTTGTATCTAGTATTCTGTTCTTTTTGTTTGTTTGTTTGACTATCATATATGCCTTTTCTAAAAATAATAGGAGGAAACACCAATTGGAAGCCTCCACACAACTGTAAGATCTATAATTACCTGAATAGGATTGGATGCTTCTTCCTTCATCCTCGTTGTAGTAAAAGAAAAGATGCTGCTGATTTTGCCATCTGTATGCATGTGAGCGATTGTTTTATACAAAATCTAGTGTGAACCTTTGACCCATTTGGAATATCTTTTCTACTTGGATCATAATGATGCTATAGAGTATATTTTGGTGCTGTATTTTTGCATAAAACCTTCTACATCAGGTTCTACCTATGACAGTGAGGGCAAGGACTCATATTATACTTATTTACTGTTTTTCCCCAATTCCTAGCAGACTGTCAGCTACTCATTGTAGACCCTTAACTATTTATAGAATGATGATCAAGAGATGACATTATACTTGATGTATGCTAAGATACTTTCACGTTTTAACATCTCTGAAATTGGGAGGCACCTTAACAATCACCATTGGCCTAGATGTGGTTTGCATTTGCTTCGCTCTCTGCCAGTTACCTAGAGAAGCTACCAACCTGAGACCCATTTTAAATTAAATTACCTGCTTAAGGATTTATGTGTCACACTGATAGCATGAATTTACTCAGCAAATTTGGTTTTTGGTATTTTTGTGTATGTTTTTAAAAGTTTGTTTTGTTTGTTTGTTTAGAGAGTGGGGAGGGACAAGTGGAAAGGGTGGGAAAGAGAATCTTAAGCAGGCTTCAAGCCCATTGTGATGCTGTCTCACAACCCTGAGGTCATGACCTGAGCCGAAACCAAGAGTTGGACCCTTAACCAACTGAGCAATTCAGGCACCCATTAAGTTTTTTATTTATTTAAGTAATCTCTACACCCAACATGGGGCTCTAACTCATGACTCCAAGGCCAAAAGTCACATGCTCTACTGACTGAGCAGCCAGGTGTCCCCTCTGCAAACTTATTAGCTGCTGCTTACGTTTTAAACCATAAGACATTTCCTTTTCCCTTTATCAGTGCTGAGATTGAGTTATGCAAATTACCTTGCTTACCCTTTCTCTGTGGCAAATTTATTTCTTATTTACCCTTAGATTAAGTGTGTAGCCCTTATAGCATTCCAGGTTTATGTTTGTTTGTTTGTTTTACTTTCTTGGTGGCATATAAAATATCTGGCATTGATATTGATGGCTACATTTGATTAAACATTGCATATTTCATTTATTTATGAGGGAGATCTTTATACTTTGGTGGGAGCTAGAACACAAGCTAAATATACCTTTGTTGGGGTGCTTGGCTGGCTTAATCAGTGGAACATGCAACACTTGATCTGATCTCAGGGTTGAGTTTGAGCGCCACACTGGGTGTACAGATTCATTTTTAAAAAGTAATAAAATCTTAAAATAAGTAAATATACTTTTTTAGGTATGTGTTCATTCTGAAATAGATGTAACTTAATTTAAACCTCAAGTACTGATTTCTGTCAACACATGTATTTTATTCCACCTTAGGCTGGCCGTCTAGATGAACAACTACCCAAGCAAATCCCTTTCACCATCCTCTCAGGAGATCAAGGTTTTCTGGAGCTAGAGAATCAATTTAAGAAGACCCAGAGGCCAGCACATATACTAAACCCTCACCATTTAGAGGGAGATATGATGTGTGCCTTGTTAAATAGCATATCTGATACCACCAAAGGTACGCAGCTGCAGTCACAGTGCAAACCGCCCAAGAGGAGGAGACTTCACTGCTGAGAGAAACCAATAAACTGCTGTCCACTAGTGAACTTATTGGCTGCTCACTAAAGCATCGTGCTCTCCTACTTCTCTCCTACTTATTTTTTCCTTTTCTCTTATTTTTTAGGGTTTAGAATTTTCTGGAGCCTTTTCTTTCTTTCTTTTCTTTCTTTTTTTTAAGATTTTATTTATTTATTTGACACAGAGAGAGAGATCGTAAGTAGGCAGAGAGGCAAGCAGAGAGAAAGAGGGGGAAGCAGGCTTCCCGCTGAGCAGAGAGCCTGATGTGGGGCTCGTTCCCAGGACCCTGGGATCATGACCTGAACAGAAGGCAGAGGCCCAATCCACTGAGCCACGCAGGCACCCCTCTGGAGCCTTTTCTGACCTATTAGATAAAATCTGTATTCGTGTATATAAAATATATGTTTGTGATTTGAAATACATTAATGCAATTTTGCAAAGCTCAGAATCCAGATTTTCACTACTTGTAAAATACCAAGCTCATCTTCACTTATTCAGAAAGCTAATTGCTTATAGGTGAAACTAGAAAGCTATAAATAATAATATGGCAAAAAAAAAAAAAAAGATGATTTTAAGAGGTTGACAGGAACAAAAATGAAGTCCTGAGAGATCTTAATTCCTTGGGAGGAGTAGGTACCTCCTGTCCTATTCCCAGGATTTACACTTCCTTCTCTGACTTTCTGATATTGTTCAGTGAAAGAATATGCTTATGTTCAGTTTCATTAACAAGTATTTAAGAAAGGATGTAATTCTAGGGATTCAGATGAGTTTTTTTCATGATTTCTGAAATAAATGTGGGTAGAAGAAAACAAATTTTTAAGTATCCTCATGGTTTGCAGCCATGGCTGAGATTTGGAGATATTGATGAATGACATCAATGAAAATCTGTTTTTGGCATCTTTACTACATGCTCTAAGTTTTCCAACTCTCCTATCTTTTTTTTCTTTGAGCATTTTTGGAGCCACAGTTTGAATACCCATTCTGAAGAATTTCACTGTCATCACTGAATTACAATAGATGAATTTACTTCTGCAAAATTAGGACTCATTAATCTACTAGGCCAACTCTGCTCTTTAAAGGAAAATTGACTCTTTTGCATATTTATATCATGTTTTAGTACTGAATTTTATCTTCCTATTCTGTAATTTTTGTTGTCATCTATTTGCTTATCTTTGGTTGTTGCTTTTTATTTTTAATCCCTTTTTCTTTTACTCTTTTGACATCCTGTCCCCAGTCCTTAACAACATCTACTTAATATCCTGTAAAATACTTAAATTTTTATCTTTGCCACCCAAGGCCAACCATTTTTTCCATCTCCTATGCTGCTGCTTTGGGGAACATCTCTTTTGTAATTGTCACTGTGAAACCTATTATGGATTTGCTTCTCTTACCAACTTTATTTGGAATGAGAGCTGCATATAAGTAGGTCTGTATGGGTACATTAGAGTTGGAGGTAAGATACAGGTTATTGTTACATACTGATTGTTCCCCTCTGAATACCCCTGTGCACTAGGTGTTGTTTTAATTATTCATTCATATTCAGTGCCCTTTTGAATTTATTGCTTTTGGGGGACACCTGTGTACCTTATTCTGAATTTTTGTGAAATGCAGAGGTCGTACAGTACATAAAGAATGGCATGGGCTTTGGGTTCAAGGCTATCTTTGCTGCTTCTTCACTGTGTGATTTCAGGCAAGTTAGTCAACTTTTTCAGACCCTCACTTTTTATATCTATAAAGTTGTAAGAATTAGTGATATGTATAAGGTATCTAGCACAGTATGTAAAAGTACTGTGGGTGCTCAATAAGTAGTAGCTATTTTTATTATTACTACCGTAAAAGTATTCCAAGCCACTGCTTTTTATTTTTCCTTAGTTTTTCTTTCCAGTAGTTTTTATTGTGGTAAAATATACAGAACATAAGATTTATCATCTTAATTAACCATTCTGAAGTATGTACTTCAGTGGTGTTACCTATATTTACATCTTGTGCAGCCATCACCATAACCATTTTCAGAGCTCTTTTCATCTTGCAAACTGAAACTTTATATCCATTAAACAGTAATTCTCCACTACCATTTTCTTTACACCTGGAAAAACACCATTCTATAGAAATTTGACTAAGTACTTCATACAGATGAAATCATACAGCACTTATCTCTTTCTGGCTGGCCTGTTTCACTTAGCATAATGTCCTCAAGATTCATCCATGTTCTAGCAAAGGTCAGAGTTTCCTTCCTTTTTAAAAAGGCTGAATAATAGTCCATTATATGTATAGACTCTATTTTGCTTATCCATTTGTCTGTCGATGGGTACTTGGCATTATACCCATGTTTTTAGCTATTGTGAATAATGCATTTTTGAATATAGGTGTATAAATATTTCTTCGAGACACTGCTTTTATATCTTTTGAGTATATAACCAGAAGTGGAATAGCTGGATCATAAGCTAGTTCTGTTTGTTTTGTTTTGTTTTTTTTGAGGAATTTCCATACTGTTTTCCATAGCGACTGTATCATTTTACATCCCTACCAAGAGTGTGGGGATGTACCCTACCTTGTACACTTTACCAAGAGTGTACAAGGGTTCCAGCAAAGATGTAGAAAAACACTTTGCTAACACTTGCTATTTTCTAGGTTTTGTTTGGTTGGTTGTTTTAAGATTTTATTTTTTTGACAGAGAGAGACATAGCGAGAGAGGGAACATAAGCAGAGGGAGTGGGAGAGGGAGAAGCAGGCTTCCCACTGAGCAGGGAGCCCAACACAGGGCTTGATCCCAGGATCTTGGGATCATGACCTGAGCAGAAGGCAGACACTTAACAACTGAGCCACCCAGGCGTCCCTGTTTTGTTTGTTTTTGATGATAGCCATCCTGATGGGTGTGAAGTGGTATCTCATTGTGGTTTTCATTTCCATTTCCCTAATGATTAGTGATGTTGAGCATCTTTTCATGTGCTATAGCCACTACATTTCTTAAAGTAATGGGAATTATCCAAACGAAGTGCCAGAGATGGGTACAGTCCTTAAATCATGATATTTCATTTACACCTAGATTTGAAGATGCTTTTGTAACTAATTCTAAAATTCAAAAAAATAAGTCTTACTGAATCACAGTATGTTCAGATTCAGTTTAAGACAATTTTTTTTTCCTCATGGAAGACTTAAAGACATCAGATTGCCAGGGCCCCTGGGTGGCTCAGTGGGTTAAGCCTCTGCCTTCGGCTCAGGTCATTTGGGCTCTCTGCTCAGCAGGGATCCTACTTCCCCACCCCCACCCCACCCCCCGCCTCTGCCTACCTCTCTGCCTATTTGTTATCTCTCTCTGTCAAGTAAATAAATAAAATCTTAAAAAAAAAAAAAAAAGACATCAGATTGCCTAGTCGTGAACTTTGTAATGAGAAAATCAAAGAGCAGTCCTTGGATGACTTTATTCCATCACTTTCCCTACAAATGGCTTTGTAAATAGTAGAATAATAGTTTTTTTAAAATTATAGATTATTTATTTATTTATTCAAGAAAGAGAGAGAGGAGGAAGCAGGCTCCCTGCTGAGCAGAGAGCCCGATGTGGGACTCGATTTCAGGACCCTGAGATCATGATCCGAGCGGAAGGCAGCGGTTTAACCCACTGAGCACCCAGGCGCCTGAATAATAGTGCTTTCTTAGAAATGATACTTGATATATTTTGGGACTTAGAAGATTTCTCAATGTCCACAAATACACATTGTTTCTGTAAGAATGCCAGAATAACTCCTTCCTTTTAGCTTATTAGCACAGCCTTCCTATCTTAGGATATCTAACAACCAGTTTCCTAAGGCTGTGTGGTTTGGGGTATGAATCAGTGGACCTTTTTGAGAATCTGACAAAAACTTTCTATGCTTCTTTCCTCAAAAATGAACATGTATATACAATATCACATGCAACTTGTGGTCCCAAGGCTCCTGATTACCATACCACAAAACTCTATGATACTACAAAAGTTCATACTGTAAGTAACATCCAGTGAGAAGTTCTCTTACATTAATCATTGATTTAGAGACAGTGCTGATTTTCCAGTTTTTTAAAATCTCAGTAGCATAGAGAAATGATAGAAGTTTGAACCTCTTCTTTTTTTTTTTTTTTAAATATTTTAAAAGATTTTATTTGTCAGAGAGAGCGTGTGCACAAGCAGGGGGAGCAGCAGGCAGAGGGAGAAGCAGGCTCCCCACTGAGCAAGAAGCTAGACGTGAGACTCAATTCCAGCACCATGGGATCACGACCTGAGCTGAGGGCAGATGCTTAACTGACTGAGCCACCCAGCGTCCCTGAACCTCTTATTTCTTTCTAACGTTTCAGAAATTTTCCATTATTTGGACCAAAAAGTGATATTAAACTGGCGCTTCCAATATAAACAAGGAGGAATCACTGAGAATCAGTGATTATGTGATATCTTATTTTTAGTCATTGCCAGTTTTTCAGTTAATTTGAAGGTTTTTTCAGGAGGTGTTTATCTCAGTAAAGATAAAGAGATTCAGAGAGGCTGATTTTATATATGAATGTCCAGTCAGTTGGCCGTAAGGTGTTACTTTTTTGCTTGGCATGGAGGGAACAGCCAAGTAGCTTTACTACTGGTGCCTTTTTTAGATCTCTGACTTAGGATAAACATTTACTTTCTGCAGCAAAGTAAGCCTTTATTTTTATTTTTATTTTTTTAAGATTTTGTTTATTTGACAGAGATCACAAGTAGGCAGAGAGGCAGGCAGAGAGAGAGAGAGAGAGGAGGAAGCAGGCTCCCTGCTAAGCAGAGCGCCCAATGCAGGGCTCGATCCCAGGACCCTGGGATCATGACCTGAGCTGAAGGCAGAGGCTTTAACCCACTGAGCCATCCAGGTGCCCCCAAAGTAAGCCTTTAGACTAAATTTGAGATTGAATGTGTCATGGCTTTTGCAGTATAAAAATTCTCTCTCCTCCTAAGCATCAGGATTCCAGCACGAGCATTTTTATTACAACTATGATAAATGTATAAAACCCTACAGAAATATTAAAACATCTATTAATTTGTCCTTAACTTACACCTTTGTCCCCCTTATCCTTCATTACTTCTGTGTTACAGTGTACATCTCCCCATTTTAAAACTTGTCAAGATACTTTTCTAGCATCCTTTCTAGTAATTCTAATCAGAGGAGCCAGGTAGAGTTTCTCTTCTTTTGGACCTTTTACATTTTATTCACAAATATATATGTCATTCTAACTCAAGAGTCATATTCCAAAGATGTGGATATAACTTGTCACTTAAAATTTTTGTTTTAAAGAAGAGAGGTGCCCAAGTGGCTTAGTTGGTTGAACTACCAACTCCAGGTTTTAGTTCAGGCCATAATCTCAGGATCATGGAATCCAGCCCCAAGTTGGCGCCTCACTAAGTATGGAGTCTGCTTCTCCATCTCCTTCCCTTCTGTTCCTACCCCTACCCCCTGCATGCTCTCACACCCTCTCTCCCACTTTCCCTCTCTCTCTTTAATAAATAAATAAAATCTTAAGAGTATTTTAAAGACGAGACAGGGAGGTGCTCCTGGGCAGCTCAGTTGGTTAAGCATCCAGCTCAATTTCAGCTCAGGTCTTGATCTCAGGGTCGTGATTTTAGGCCGTGTGTTGGGCTCCAGGTTGGGCGTGAATCCTACTTTTTAAAAGATCAAAAAATAAAAGGGAAACTTTTTTTTTTTAAAGAGGGAAGGGGGAGGGGCAGAGGGAGAGAGAAAATCTAAAGCAGACTCCATGCCCAGAGCTGAGTCAGAGGCGAGGCAGAACTCCCATCTCACAACCCTGAGATCATGACCTGAGCCAAAATCAAGAGTCAGAACCTTAACCGACTGAGCCAACCAGACTCCCCAAAAAAGGAACTAATCTTTATTGAAGGCCTATAATGTGCCAACCACCCTGCTAGCTACTTTTTATATTTGTAGTATTTGAAGATGTTTAAAAACATGTTTAAAGAATAACTTTCACATTATTTCTCTGTGCAACACTTTGAGGTAGGATGTGTTAGGTTATCCCATTTCATAGATGAGGGAGCAGAGGTCCAAAAAGGTTAAGATAAGTTATCTGCAAGTATTTTTCTTTTTATCAGTATTTTCTGCTAAGGCTGAGGCTTTTACTGCAAAAATGTCTGATTTTATGATGTAGAGAATGTGAATCATTGATTCTAACCATTTCCTTGAGAAATATGAGAGACTTTTTGCTGCAGTGTAATGACATTGCAGAGTTTGTGTAAAGATACCAAATATAAGAATTTGGTTTTTGTTTGTTTTTTTTTTGTTTGTTTTTTAAATAACATTTAAAGATGCATGGGAGGGGCAGAAAATAAAAAGATTTGATTATGGGTTCTGATATTGCTGATTCTATATTAAACATAGGTAAGGAAAGTGGTCAGCACAATGAACTAAATTCTCTTTCATCTCATAATAAAAGAAGCGCCTATCTCAGCCTCACTTTTCTGTGACTGAATTTCTACATTACCATTTTTTATGAGATCATTGGTGACAATTGCTTACATGAAAAATTCTGTGGGTGCTTAAATAAACAACAGAACTTAGCCCGATCTTCTAACTTAGTTGAAGAACGTTGACTTGATTTATGTAAAATTTTCTTTTTAAAAACAGTTTTGTGTGTTTTTAAAAAGTTGCTTATATTCTGTAGTAGTTAAAAATCTTCCTTGCAGCTTTATGTAAAGTATTAACTTACCTAGAGTATTTTTTCTTTGGTATTGCAAGGATGAACTTGAACAGAGGCTGTTATGAGTTAGTGAATTCAAACTGAAAACAGATTTTACTATACTTTAAGAGAATTTTTTTTTCCTTGATATGACGGGACCTAGGACTTTGTCAAATCTCTTTACTTTATGTCTTCATTTTGGAATGAATGGGTGGAAGGAAGCCTTAAGTATGGTTGGTATCCGTAGAGCTATACCAATTACACAAATTTTTAAAGCCATCTTTAATACCGAATATAAAAGATTAGCTATGCTGTGAAAATATGCTCTGTCCAGGAGGCATTATATAAAATAATTGTTGAACTTAATTTTAAAAGTCTGTCTGCCTGTTGTTTCTTCAGCCTGTTAATGATACTATCTATAGGTTGTCACTTTGGGCCCCATCCTGAAAATCTATATGATAGGATTCTTTTTAAGGTAATGAAAATAGGAAAGAATATTCTTGATTTTCTCTGCTCTACAGGGTGCTACTGTTTGAGGGAAAGGAAACCATTCTTAATTTTTGCAACTGAAAATCATGATGATCTTTGTGATTCAAACCTACAGTTTTGCCTTAGGCCTTGTATGCAATGATGAATTGTTTAGTCCAGTTAAGACATGCTACTTTTGACTGGCACTAACTTTGAATTATAATAACAGGAACCTTGGGTACTTTCTCTTTTATTCCTAATGTTTTAAGGCTTAATTTGTTGTTCTTCAAATTGTCAGCGCAATGTTTTATTTCCCTAAAACATTGCTTGAAATACTTGAATTCATTATATAACATTATAAAAAACAAAAAACCAAAAAGGCAAAAAGATGACTTAAAACAAATTTTTGCAGCAAAGAAATATAAATGAAATAAGTGGTTTTCGTTTATAAACATTATAAACACTTAAAAAATCTTTAATTTTTAAATGTATATTTGAATTTTTACACGTGTTCCACAGAATCAAATATGTCCATATGACTTATATTCAGTTTTTTAAACCCTGATTCACTTACTATGGTATATATATATTGACTTAAATGTAGTTAAAGTGATAAATCCAGTATTTGGTCACCGATTCAAAATTTTAAGTGACTTTTGCAATACCTGGTCAGTCAATGTTGTTTTTATAGATTTAGGTCTTTCAATATGAAAATATATAAGATGTCAGGTGAGTGAGTTTATGCCACGAAGAGGCATTGCTGACTTAAACCTGTGGTCTCTATAGCAATGAATGCATGATTTTCAAAATAAGAGTTTTATCTTACTGTTCTTAAAAATTTCTAAGATGATTTCATGCAAATTAAACTTTGGAATTTATTTGCTAGATTTAAACAAGCAAACTAGCTTTTCTTAATTTCCAGTTTTTTAAAATAATAGAATTTTGAATTTAATCAACAGTGTGCTAAAATGAATTTTTCAAGTAGTTTGAGTATAGAGCTAAAATTGAATTGACTTATTTTAATAGCTCCCCCCCCACTTGTTTTAAGTAGTATTTGGTAAGCACTTTTAAAAAGCAAACCTACAAGGAAAATGGTATAATACTAATGAATTGTAATTAGTAAGCTCTTGGGTATGGATGAAGTCATCAAAAATATTGTTTGAGAATAAGTAAGTTAGGGCACAATAACTTTTTCGGAAATACATTTGCATTTATTGATTCTGCCTTACAGAATGTGACAGTGATGATAACCTGGGTATAAAAAATACTTCAATAGAAGAAGAATTGAGATCCACAGAAGGTAACCTAATGAAGTTAATCCTTTTTCTCTTTGACTATATCTGTGTGTTTTTTTAATTGCTCCCTGTCTTGCCTCTTCACCTGCTCTTCATCTTCACCTACTCCCTCCTACCCCAGAATTTCAAAAACATTGTTTCCTTGTTTAAAGGAGAGTTTGCATTTTCCCGTATAAGAGGAGTTAGAGGCAAAAGCCTAAAATATTTTCTGACCCTTTCCAGAAAAAGTTTGCAAAACCTGGGCTAGGAGAAGGTTTTGGTTTCCAAATTTTTCTTTATTTTGAGTAGTATTAAATTAAGAGTATTAAAAGTTAAGCAGTAGAGTTATGAAAACAAGCACTTATATGCGAATATTAATGGACTGTTTCTATAAATTAATTTTTTTGTTCCTTCTTAAAGGAAAAGCTATTTTCTCCCAAAGGTTAAAAAGAACTTTTGTCTTAACCTCACATCAAGTTATTTACTGGCTGTACTACTATTTGATTATGTTGTATGCCCATTTATTCACTTTGGTTTTTGCATAACAGACTGCTTTTTAATAACCATGGGGGCAAACAAATGATTTCTGAGACTAGTTTAAGTTTCACTGAAGAATTGAAACCATTATACTGGCACCTTTAACATTAAAGAACAACAGTAGAAGCCTTAATACACATTCCAGTAATGTATTTGTTGTTGGATATTTGAGAGTGGGAATGGGGAGACTAGAAAATAGGGAGGAAAATGTAGCTTAACAAGTATAGACAAAATGGCCCAGCTGATTCCTTTTCTGTGTATTTGCTTGATCGCTCACATAATGTAATTAGTTTAATTAAGAGCATACTAAAGCCCTGTGTTATTAGGCGTTTGGGAATTTGAATCTGGCAGTGAAATTTATTCATCCACTCAATGAAGTAGAAAATTCTAATCTTTCTTTCTTATAGCCAAAATTCAGTGGTTAAACAAAGTTGGCAGTAAATCTGCAGCCTAATTGGAAGCAAGTTTTTTGACCAACTTGTTTTCCCAACATGGTTTTTCAAGATCTAGCTCACTGCTTAGTAGCCACATAATAATGAGTTAAACAAGTGAAAGAACTTTTGTGAGTTAAAAAAAAAAAGGGGGGGGGGGGGGGTGGGAGGCACCTAGGTGGCTCCATCAGTTAAGCATGTGCCTTCCTAAGTGACTGTCTTTAGCTTAGGCCGTGATCGCAGGGTTGTAGGATCAAGTCTTGTGTTGGTCTGCCTACTGGACAGGGAGTCTGTTTCACCCTCTGTCTCTCCCCTTGCTCATGCTAACACACTTTCTCTCAGTAAATAAAACCTAAATAAATAAATAACATGCCCCCTAAGTTGTTTATCAAGGCCACTAAAAGTTAAATACCATCTAAGCAGTAGACTTGGCAACTTGAGCATCTAAGCAATAGACTTGGCAACCTTTATTTGCCACTGATGACTAATCCCATGGAAGGTGCCACACAAAATCATAACTTTTTTTTTTTTTTAAGATTTTATTTATTTATTTGACAGAGATCACAAGTAGGCCGAGAAGCAGGCAGAGAGTGAAAGTAGGCTCCCTCTTGAGCAGAGAGCCCGATGCAGGGCTCTATCCCAGGACCCTGGGATCATGAGCCGAAGGCAGAGGCTTTAACCTCTGAGCCACCCAGGTGCCCCCAAAATCATAACTTTTAAATAACCACTCTTGGAAGCCTTCACAGTTTTTATGGTTCCTAGCTAACCCAGGAAATCTGAGATAAGTATAATGCAATGTGCACCAGAGTTTCTAACATTTTGTTATCTATGGTTATTTTATGATTTGAAGAGTTTCTACATTTTTGTGATTCTTTAGATTGGCAAAAGGATTACTATAAAGAATTCAAGAAAAGATTCTCTAAACTTTTAACCAGTTATCATGAGGTAGGAAAAATCAACTTGAGAAATCAAAGTGTTAGATGCTTTATTTTTGGATGCTTTATATAAATAAGTTTGAGAAACACACAGTGTTCCATGTAAGTTAAGGGATAGGACTCTTCCACAGTTCCTCTGATGCCCTTCTTTTTCCCCTTTCACCCAGTAAGAACTAGCTCAAATATCATCTCTTAGGTTGAACCATAGAGAACTGACATTTTGTAGACATTTTTGGGTGGTCAGTACTAGATTTACCATCTTAGAGAGAGTTAACTACTGCATTCACAAGGCTCCCTCTGTACCATATCAAGTAGATTTAAAAATTTTCTGTCTTATCTCCTGTAGAAGTAAGATTGTTTGTTGTTTTTTTCGTTTCAATACCACTTAGCACATAGTGTTTAGCCCTAAATAATTGTTTGTTGAAGAGTAAACTTGTAACAAACTCCGAACATGTTAGAGCTACCAGGACCCACTTCTCTATAGCTGAATCATAGAAATTAAGATAGAGGCAATTTGGCTGGGAGAAGAGTGGGTGATTTTATTGACCCTACAGCATGAAAGCAAAGTGATATTTTAGTCCAAACCTAATAGCAAAACTCAAAAAAGTTTAATTTTTTTTCCCCAGTTTTATACCTTTATTTGACAATCAGTGATTAGTTCTCATCCATATTAACTGTCTGTAGATTTTTGAAATTGGTGACAGGGTCATAGGTGACCAGTGTGTAGAACTTGTTTGGTGAATCTTATCCTCGTTACGTTTTCTGGACAACCACACATGGATATGGTAGGAACATTCCTTATTCCTTTGGCCCAGACATCTTTGTTGAGCCAGGTGTCAATGTGCACATCTGGAGTTCCCATCTCCTTCAGGGCAAATTTCTGGATCTCTTTGAGTGCCCAGAGGGCACGCTTCTTGAAACACATTCCGTTGATGCAATTGTGAATGTTGATGGTGTATTATCTGGTCACTACCTCATCAATGGCACAACAGCTCTTCTCTCCACCCTTCTTCGCAGAAGCCATTCTGCTGGGCCCTGGTTGGAAAGCTAAATAACTTAAGTCTCTTTTCATTCTTTCCTTCCCCAACACAACACGTAAATGCCTGACAAATGGTAGCAAAAGGCAGGATAAATCTGCCTGTGACTCTTGCCTTGAGGAAGGGTTACTTCCCTTATCTCCCCTCCCCTCCCACCACCATGATTTGTTTCATTCTTTTTTTTTCTCTGTAGACTAATATCAGACTCTGACTACCCATGCCAATCATAAAGATCCTCTGTAATCTATTTTGTATACTGGACAGGGGAAATAGAGGACACATAGTGTGGTGATATAGAGTGCAGACTTTGGACTCAGACTGTCTTGGTTAAAACCTAGCTCTGCTACTTATGAGTTATGTAATGTTGGTCAAGTCATTTAACTTCACTGTGTGTCAGTTTCTTCATTTTAAAAACTTGGAATACTAGTATACCTGTCTTACTAGAATAATTTGGTACATGGTAAACTGTACATGTATTGGTTGCTGCTGCTGCTGTTTTGATTTTAATCATCATCATTACTATTATTCACTGTTCTCTGCATCTAAGGCCTGTTCTGGAGAATGGCTACTTAGAGGTATCTTCACTCAATCCACTAAAAAAGAAAAAAGACCATCATTATGTGGGTGGTTGCCATTGCAAAACCATCTTTCTATAAATGTCAGTGATTTGCCTAAGAGTTTCTTCAGATAATAGCAGTCATCATATACTTAATCTTATAAATAGTAAAACATATTGTTGCCAGTTTAAAGAACAGGGTAAAAGAGAAGACTCTAATCATAACAAGTCTTCTAAACCTTGAGTAGTTTGCCTCCAGATTCATAATCTTAAAATGATGGGGCACGATTCATGTGTAAGTATTCTAATTCCTATTACTGAATTCTTTCTTATTCTACTGTAATTACCTCTCAAAGAGAGTGAAATTAAGGCAGACAAAATTCCCACAAATATTAATTTATTTCTTCATATAGCTTTCAGTTATTATCTAATGTTCTTTCATTTCAACCTGAGGATTCATTTAGCATTTCTTAAAAGTCATTTAACTTTTAAGACTAGTAGCAGACTCTCCCTTACTTTTGTTTATCTAGGGAGGTCTTCATTTCTTCATTCTTGAAGACTGATTTTGCTGGACGTAGAGTTCTTGATTTATAAGGGTTTTTTTCAGCTCTTTAACTATGTCAACTCACTGCCTTCTGGCGTCTGTGGTTTGATGAAAAATAAGCTATTAATCTTTCTGAGAATCTCTTACACATGATGAGTTGCTTCTCTTGCTGCTTGTGTTATTTTTGGCTTTTGATGCTTTGACTGTAATGTGTCTCAGCATGGATCACTTTCAGTTTCATCCTGGAGTTTGTTGAGCTTCTAAGATGTGTAGATTCATATCTTTCATCAAATTTGGGACATTTATTGGCCATTATCTCTTAAAATATTCATTCTGTCCCTTTCTTCTTCTTCTGGACTCCCATAATGCATATCTTATTGCATTTGATAGTGCTCCACCAGTCCTTTAACTTCTGCTTGCTTTTTTCCATTTTTCTTTCTTATCTTCAAACTGGATAACTTGTCCTGTCTTCAAGTTTGCTGATTCTTTCTTCTGTTTGTTTAAATTTGCTAAACTCCTGTAATGAATTCTTGATTTTAGTTGCACTTTTCAGCTCCAGAATTTCTATTTGGTGGCTTTTCATAATTTCTGTCTCTTTATTGATATTCTCATTTTGTTCACACATTGTTTTCCTGGTTTCCTTTAGTTCTTTGTCTGTGGTTTACTTTAGCTCTTAGAACATATTTTAAACATATATATATATATATATATATATATATACACACACACACACATACACAGCCTGGGTGGCTCAATGGATTAAAGCCTCTGCCTTTGGCTCAGGTCATGATCCCAGAGTCCCGTGATCAAGCCCTTCATCAGGCTCTCTACTCAGCAGGGAGCCTGCTTCCCTTCCCCTTTGCCTGCCTCTCTGCCTACTTGTGATCTCTGTCAAATAAATAAATAAATCTTTATAAATAAATAAAATAAATAAATATATAAATAAAATCTTTTTTTTTTTTAAAGGATTTTTTTTTAAACAGTTGGTTTAAAGTCTTAGTCTAGTAAGTCCAATGTCTAGGTTTTCTCAGGGACAGTTTAACTCATTTTTTTCCCCTTTAAATGGGCCATATGTTCCTGTTTCTTTGTATTCTTTGTGCTTTGTTGTTGAAAACTGGGTATGCAAATACTGTAGTACGTCTGGAAATCATATCTCTCTCTTCCCCAGACTGCGGTTCTGTTGAAGGCTACAGTCGTCCATTTGTTTACTTTT
Source organism: Mustela nigripes (assembly GCF_022355385.1). NCBI lineage: Eukaryota > Metazoa > Chordata > Mammalia > Carnivora > Mustelidae > Mustela > Mustela nigripes. Next base: position 47,166,108 of record NC_081561.1, on the reverse strand, counting down.
CCAAACTATAGTTGACCTTTAAACAGCATGGGGTTGGGACACTGACGCACCCACAGTAATTAAAAACTTAATTACTAATAGCCCACTATTGACTGGAAGCCTCCAATAACAAATTATTTATTAATACATATTTTGTAGGGGCCCCTGGGTGGCTCAGCTGATTAAGTGTCCAACTCTTGATTTTGGCTCAGGTCATGAGCTTAGGGTTCTGGGATTGAGCCCTGCATTGGGCTCTACACTCAGCTCAGAGTGTGTTTGGATTTCTCTTCCTCTGCCCTTCCCCAGTTCACACATGCTCACTCTTTCTCTCTCTAAAAATAAACAGTAAATAAAACAAAAAATAGTCAATACATGGGCATTTAGGTGGCTCAGTTGGTTAAGTGTCTGCCTGCAGCTCAGCTCATGATCTTGAGGTCCTGGAATTGAGCTCCACTGCAGGATCTCTGCTTAGGGGACAGTCTGCTTCTCCTTCTTTCTCTGCCCCTCCCCCTACTTGTGCATGCGCTTGCGCTCTCTCTCTCTCTCTCTCAAATTATTCTTTTAAAAAATAGTCAATACATATTTTGTATGTTATATGTGTTATATACTGTATTATTACAATAAAATAATCTACAGATAAAAATATTAAGAAAACCATAAGGAAGAGAGAAAATACATTAAATTTAAAGGTTTAAATTTATACATTTATAAACATTTAAAGGTGTAAATTTCCCTCTAAGCCAGGGTCAACAGGCTTTTCCTGTAAAACTGGGTAGTAAGTATTTTAAACTTTGTAGTTCACATTGTCTCTGTTACAGTTACTCAGCTTAAACTTACAGTATGAAAACACCTATACATAACACAAAAACAAATGCTTGTGGATATGTCCAATAAAATTTTATTTACAAAAATTGTCTTTGGCCTGGGTTTGGCCCACAGACAACTTTGTCAGTCCTCTACTTTTACCATGTTCCATGACTTTTCACATCTTGTATTTTTGCTGTTTGAAATTGAAAGATATTTCAATTTGAAATATTTTAATTTTCCTTGGATTTTCTTCTTTCACCTGTTGGCTCTTTAGGAGTATATTGTGTAGTTTCCAAATATTTGAATGTCTTACTATTCATTTCTAATTTTATCCTGTTATGGTAAGAGAATATACTCTGTAAAACTTTAATCTTTTTAAATTTATTGAGATTTTTATCAGCCAACATGTCACGTGTCTTGGTAAACATTACATATGCACTTGAAAAGAATGTGTTTTCTGTGTTTATTGTGTAGAATACTTTATAAATGTCAATTAGGCCAAGGTGGTTGATATCAAATCTTTATCTGTACTCATTTATTTTAATCTAGTTGATCTATCAGGTATTGCAGTAGGGATAATGAATTCTTCATCAGTGATTGTAGATTACGTTTCTCTTTAATTCTGTTTATACTTTTATATTTTGAAGTTCTGTTTTTAATTGGAAAATTCTGTTTTGTATTTCTGATGTGTCTTCCTAATTGACACTTTTATCATTATGAAATGTTATCTCTGGTAACACCTTTAATCATGAAAATATTTTTAAAGATTTTTATTTATTTTTGAGAGAGAGTAAGCATATGGGTGGAGGTAAGAGGCATTGAGAGAGGGAGAGGTACATTTTTTATAGACACCATGAAGTTTGATCTTACTTTTTGACTTACTGTAACAATCTCTACTTTTAAAGAATGGATTATTTAGTGTCTTAATATTTAATGTAATTTCGTACATGGTGGAATTCTTGTCTGCTATCTTGTTTTCTCTTTGTCCCCTCTTTTATCTTTTAGTTCCTACTTTTGTACCTTCTTTTGGATTATTATAGTACTATATTTTACTGTATTGTGTGTATTTAGTTTTTACTATCTTATTTGTTTGTGTATTTATTATTCTTTAAGAGTGAAAGAGAGGGAGAGAACACAAGCAGGAATAGCAGCAGAGGGAAAAGTAGGCTCTGTGCTGAGCAAGGAGCCTAACGTGGGTTCAATCCCAGGACCCCTGGGATCATGACCTGAGCCGAAGGCAGATGCTTAACCTACTGAGCCACTATGCATCCCCGTTTTTATTTTTAATAGGTCTATGGGCTTTTAGCCCTTTGTATTAATTTTTATGGTTGCTCTAGATTACAGTGTATAGTTTTTGCTTTTTATAGTGTATTGAGTGCTAATATACTCCACTTTATCTAAAATGTAGGAACCTTCCGGGACACCTGGGTGGCTCAGTCGGTTAAGCCATTGCCTTCGGCTCAGGTTGTGGTCCCACAGTTCTGGGATCAAGTCCCGCATTGGGCTCCTTGTCCAGCGGGGAACCTGCTTCTCTCTGTGACTATGCCTGCCACTCTGCCTGCTTGTGCTCTCTCTCTGACAAATAAATAAACAAAATCTTAAAAAAAAAAAAAATGTAGGGCGCCTGGGTGGCTCAGTGGTTTAAGCCGCTGCCTTCGGCTCAGGTCATGATCTCAGGGTCCTGGGATCGAGTCCCGCATCGGGCTCCCTGCTGAGCAGAGAGCCCGCTTCCCTCTCTCTCTCTCTCTCTCTGCCTGCCTCTCCATCTACTTGTGATTTCTCTCTGTCAAATAAATAAATAAAATATTTAAAAAAAAAATATGTAGAAACCTTCTAATACCATAGGTTAGTTTTGTCCTGCCCCCAAGTCTCTCCACTATAGTTGCCATTTGTATTACATCTACAGGTATTATAAATTCTGACTCAGCCAGCCACGCACCCCTGTTTACACAATTTTAGAAATTTCCAACCATTATTTCTTAACAGTTTTCTGCCCCCACTTGGTCTCTCTTCTTTTTTGACTCCAGTTATACATATGTTAGGTCTCTTAAATTTATCCAGAGGTTTGTTCATTTTCTTCCAATCTTTTTTCTCTGTTATTATTTTTTTTAAGGTTCATCTATTTGGGAGAGAGAGCACAAATGGAGCAAGGGCAGAGGGACAAGCAGACTCCCCACTGAGCATAGATTCCCCATGCAGGGCTCCATCACAGGACCCTGAGATCAGGACTTGAGCCAAAATCAGACTAAACCAACTGAGCCACCCAGGCGCCCCCTTGTTCATTAATTTCTGTTGTTCAGCCATCAAGTTTACTAATTTTTTTTCCCCTTCCTTCTCCATTGTTAAGCTGAGTGAATTTTCCAGTTCAAATATATTTCTCAGTTCTAGAATTTTCTTTTTTTTTTTTTTAAGATTTTATTTATTTATTTGACAGACAGAGATCACAAATAGGCAGAGAGGCAGGCAGAGAGAGAGAGAGAGAGAGAGAGGGAAGCAGGCTTCCTGCGGAGCAGAGAGCCCGATGCGGGGCTCGATCCCAGGACCCTGAGATCATGACCTGAGCCGAAGGCAGCAGCCCAAATCACTGAGCCACCCAGGCGCCCCTCAGTTCTAGAATTTTCATTGAGTTGGGGTTTTTTTTGTTGTTTTTTGGGGTTTTTAAATTTTTTTATTTTTTTCATTGAGTTGTTTTTTAAAAAAACAGATTGATTTCTCTGTTGAGATTTCTTATCCATTCATCCTTAAATCTATGAGGGTCATTTTCCCTCTCCTAGCTTTTAGTTATTAATAGACAATTGTATGCACTCCTTGGCTTATAGATATACCACTCTAATCTCTGCCTCCATCATCATGCCTCCATATTCTTCTTCTACCTGTGTGTCTTACATGGCATTTCTTTCTTATAGGGACACCAGTTGTGTTGGATTAGGGCTCAACCTAGTGACCTCATCTTAAATGGATTACACCTGCAAAGACCCTCTTTTCAGATTAGATGACATTCATAGGTACTAGGGATTTAGACATATGTTTTGGGGGGAACATAATTCAACCATAACAACCAGTACCTTAGAAGTATCCCCCTCACTCCCTCTTCCAGTTACTTCCCCTACACTCCTTCCCAGTTGTCAGTGACCACTATCATGTCTTGAAATACTAGTTTAATAGTGCTTGATTTTGAACTTTATTTAAATTGAATCATACAGACTTATCACTGTCCAGAAGAATTTTCTGTCATGATGAAAATAATTCTGTATCTGTACCTGGTTGCTAATAGTCATGTATAACTTAAGCACTTGAATGTGGCTTAACTGGAAAACTAAATCTTGAATCTTAATTTTTATTGATTTAAATATAAATAGCCACATAGAGTCAGTATCTATCATATTGGAAAGCACGAGCATGGTCTGTATTCTTTTATGTCTGGATGCCTTTTTTTTTTTTTTTTTTAAGATTTATTTATTTGAGAGATACCAAGAGAGACAGTTCCAGGCAGACTCCATGCTGAGCATGGAGCCCAACACGGGGCTCCGTCTTGAGGCCCTGAGATCATGACCTGAGCTGAAACCAAGAGTTGGACACTTAACCAACTGTGCCACTCAGACACCCCCTAGATGCCTTTTAAACATTGTTTTATAGATTCATCCAGATGTTAGCATGTAGCTTTGGTTTCTTCATTTCTAGTACCTACACAATTCTATTCTAAATTCTATTTAGATATTTGCTTTTTAATTTTTGGCTATTGTAGATAATGCTACTGTGAACATTCTCATACATATCTCTTAATGAACATATATGCATATTTCTGGGAATATATAACCTAGGAGTGGGCTTACTCATGTTCAGGTTTAGTAGGTAATGCCAAATTGTTTTTCCAAAATGGTTTTGCCAGGTTTTTTTCTTGGTCCCAGTAGTATATGTGAGTTCCTATTGATTTACATTTTCACCAGTCATTTAAATTAGTCTTTTAATTTTAGCTAGTGATGGGTATATACGGTTATTTTTATGTGTGTGGTTTTAATTTTTGTTTTTCTGATGAAAAAGGCTTATTGACCATTATGTCTGTGCCTTTTCAAAATTCTTAACAGTTTCTTTTGGATTTTTTTCTTTTAAGATTTTATTTATTTATTTGAGAGAGAGACAATGAGAGAGAGGATGAGCGAGGAGAAGGTCAGAGGGAGAAGCAGACTCCCCACGGAGCTGGGAGCCCAATGCGGGACTCGATCCCGGGACTCCAGGATCGGACCTGAGCTGAAGGCAGTTGTCCAATGAACTGAGCCACCCAGGCGCCCCTCTTTTGGATTTCTTTAACTGATTTTTGGGGGTTGAAAATTTTTTAGTTCTTTCAGGGTACAAGTTCGTGTATTGCAGATATTTTTTCCCACTGTATGTCTTGCCTTTTTACTCATTTAATGGTGTCTTTTAATGGATAAAAGTAATTTTAATAGATTCCAAATTACCATAGTTTTCCATAATATTTTTTAAAATTCTGCTTAATAAATATTTCCCTACACTAAGATCATAAAGCTATTCCCTTGTATTATCTTCTAGAAACTGGTACCACAGCCTTAATTATTATAACTTTATAAATAAGTTTTCATATTTTTTACAAGCCTTATCATCTTGTTTTTCTTTGCTTAGAGCATCTTGGCTTTTCTTTGTGTTTCCTCATCCCTAGAATTCATCTTAGGGCAACTCCCTGACCTAGAATCTAGCTTTAATTTAACATACAGTGTATACTAGCCTGTAGTATTTTAAATTACAGAAACATAACACAGTATCCCAGCTGAGAGGAAGGTGTAGCTGCATCTTAGAGAGATCACTGGTACCCGTGAACCAAGGAGCCTCTGAGAGACTTTGGACTGGATGGGATGAAATAAATCTGGTGTGAGAAGCTGGTGAAGGCCAGGAAATGGAGAAACCACTTGTAAACCCAAGAATCTCATTCTTGTTTACTATTGTATTCCTTTGCCTGGTATACAGTGGGCATGCGATAAATATTTGTTAAATGAATGATATATTATATGCTTCTCAAGACATTATATAGCTATGAGTTTCACTCTTTACCTGAGATACTAGAAAGCTTAAAAAAACTTTTTAATGCCTGTGAGATTTTGGCATTTCATGCTTTTGACTCTCTATTTCTATTTTAAGCCTTATATGCATTGCCTTAAGTGATTGTCAGTGATATCAAAAGTTTTTTGACTGTTGTCCCTAACTGGAAATAACTTGCAAGTTCTTTAGTAAGCTCATATTATAATTCAATCTGAGGTTATATCCAGATTCTCATTATTTTGAAACACTCAAATTTTATAAGAAACTGCCAAGTCATCCTAGGTTTCTCAACTTTGTATTTCCTTCCTTTTGGAAAGACAGATGTAGTTGATGAGATTTACATAAAGCATGTTTATTAGTTTTCTGCCCTAAATATTAAAATTCTCTGTTTTGTTAATGCAGATGTGGAATTAGAAGAAGCTATTAGAAGAAGTCTTGAGGAAATGTAATTGTAAAGTTATTACCACACAACATCAAGTGGCCTTGAAGAAACTCAGGATAATCAATTCTTGAGTTTGTTTTCTAAAGGAGACCAGAAATCTGTTGGTACAAATGTATTTGGAAACATGTTTTTTTTGCTTTTGCATCTGATATTTGCTTTGTATTTTTGTGCTATTTGGCAAATTGTACAGAAGAATAGAATACATGTTAATGCAGATACAAATCATGTATTCTAATATAGTTATCACAGTTTTCCAGTTAACTCTGAATTTATATATTTAGGTTAAAAGAACTAAAAAAATAGAGAGGCTCTTGACTATTGTTTATATGTTTCCCAAATAGCATTAGTTGTTTAATTTTATTTGTACTGTAACAGATGATTCTAGTTTTTTAGGAGTGAAAATGAATATAAATAAAGCTGTCATAGCTCAGTTTTTCTGTAAATTCTATTTCTTATGTGGCACTAATATAGAATACCTTTGAGATCTTTGTTTATGATTATTAGAAGAGATTAATGGAAACTGATCATGGAAACAGATTAAAAACTTTTAATGGGCAATGTTCTTTGTAGGTTTCACTCAGCTGTATTATCCTGCTGTAACTGGAGTACCACATTGCTGTAATTAAAAACAAAACAAAAAACCCTAATTTCTTTGAAATTATTGAAACCTTTTCCATTCCTTTTACCTGCTTAGACTTTCATGTGACTTGTATTATCTATAGTTTAAAGGGAATGATATAAAAATATTTCCATAGAATTAAATGTATTTTTAATAACAGTCCTTTTTTATATATATTTGTGTAAACATAATATTCTTCCAAAAAATAATGTTGATGGTCTACTCAGGAGTAATCTTCCTTAACCTTTAAAATTTTTATTTCATTTGAAGTGTCTTCATTTTAATTATTAATTAAACCGTCAGCTTCCTACATTTGGTATTAAACATTTAGTTTTTAAATGGTCAGGCTCCATTGTGAAGAATAAAAAACATTACATAAATAGAAGACCGAAGAAGGGCTTGTCATACTATCTTTGTGTGTGTGCACAAAGTCTTCCCTAAAGATTTTAAGTAGTAATTACATACCAGACTTAAATTTTTCTATAAATATGAATTTGTCTTTAAGACAAAAAAAAAATCATGGCTAGAATTTTCTTCCTCTGCAACTTGATATTTTAGTGTGAAATAGCATTACTGTTTGTTTGTTCTATTACTATAATCTTTCCAATCCACATTGGAAACCAGTTTGTGTTTTTATTTCTTACGATGTCAGTTCTGTCCTACCTGCTTGTATTTTTTTTTTTTTTTAAGTAGACAGACCGGTTGGTTGAGAATTTACCATTTTTCCAAAACGACCACTTGTACTTTTAATTTGTATGTTAAAGTCCTCAGGCAGGATTTTAGGAGGTAGTCATGAGCTGGACCTTACAGACCTCTCCAAGATCTTGCTCAATAGTGAGGAGCAGAGAAAGGATGATCCAGAAAGAAGAGGGGTGAAGCAGATGTGGGAAAGAGAAATCAACACCTCTTTGCTAGAGGTACCTCACACATGTGTGATATACACTGATGTTCTGTTAAGCTTTTGTGGTGTGTATGGTAGAGAGTAAATGAAGTTTTTTATATGACACTAAAGGGATATTTCATCATAACCCTTAAAACAATAATTGGGTTGTTTACTGTTTTCATTAATAATTGTCACTGTATTTCCACTTGTTAAGCAATTAAAAATCATTTTTAAATTATTTCATAATTTGAACTTAATTTAGACACTACGGTAATCAGTGGATGATATTACAGAAAGTTAAATGGATTGTTATCAAAAGTAAATGTTTCCAACATTGATAAAGATGCATATCTTTTCATTAAATCATTCACTTATTCATTCATTCACTCCCTCACAAAGTATTTATTGAGTACTTAACCATGTGCCAGTGACTGTTCTAAGCACTGGGGATATACCAGTGAGCAAAACAAAGTTCACATTCCTTTATGGAACACATGACAGGGGGAGAGAGGGTTGGATAGAGTGTTATCCTATTATAAGTATATCCAATGTTGGTAACTAATGTAGGCAAATAGAGAAGGGAAAGATTGTGTTTCTGAGACTGAGTGGTGTGATCTTGGCTTTTTTGGAAGGATTATCTGTAGTTACTATATTGAGAACATATGCACCAGAGGCAAGAGTAGGAGAAAGACCAGATAGGAAGGCGTTTTAGTAGCCAGGTGAAAATTGATTGTGTTGGGACCAGAGTGTTAACAGTGGAACTGGGGAGAAGAATCCTAGTATATTGTAAAAGTAGAGCTGAGGGGATTTACTTATGGGTAGCATCTATAGAACTGGAGAGAAAGAGTCCAGGATGATTCTAAAATTACATGATAGACTTTCAAACCATTCACATGTCTTTGGATTCCACGTCTATGTAGTGATGACGACAAAATGTATTTAATGAGGTCGAATAATCCCCTACAAAAATAGTTTATTAGTATGTAGATTAAGTTCAGAGGGAACTGGAATCCAAACTCATCTCTGTTCAAGTATTTAAATGGCTTTGATCTCAGATTAAAGGTTATGATTCAGCTTTAAACTGTTATTATCTGTCATTTTATGTGCCCTGTACATTCTCATCCCTGTACTATGAGGCGCATGGCTATAATGGCATGAGAGCAAAGCACAAGTTTCTAAGTACCTAAATCTGTACTCCCAATCCTGTACCGCTTTTACTGACCTTTATATTATCTGCCCTAGTGACTTGCCGCATGTTTTTTAATTAACAGGAGATTTAAATAAATTGGGTGTGAAAGAGAAAGGATAGCTTTCCTTCCCATATAGGCTTCAGTGGTGGTGTCCAGGCTTTCATTATTTCCACCTCAGGAAAGGGGCTGGCAACAAGACAGGATCAGGCAAGTACAGACTGCAAGGAGCTGTACTTGAATGTAATCTGTGCCATAAAGGAATCTTTTCTCCCCCATCAACAGATTTTTTAATGCCTTTGGTTTTGCCGTGGATTATGGGCAGTGGGAGAAAATAAGTGAAGTTGTCACTAAGTAATAACCACAGCCTACCCGGGCGCCTGGGTGGCTCAGTGGGTTAAAGCCTCTGCCTTCTGCTCAGGTCATGATCTCCGGGACCTGAGATCGAGTCCCGCATCGGGCTCTCTGCTCTGTTTCCCCTCTCTCTCTGCCTGCCTGTCTGCCTACTTGTGATCTCTCTCCCAAATTAAACACTTAAATTAAATTAAAAAAATAAATAACCACAGCCTACCGTTAGGTACCTTCGTGTATGGGGAGCTGGCTACATTCAGGCTGCAGAGTTGAGGGCTCACAGGGGTAGGGGCTGTTCTGCTCGAGGGAGGGGGGGCAGGGGGTGGTAGATGGTCTCCGCTGGGCACTGGGTTGATCGCTAGAAAGGTCCAGCGATCACATTAGGTCCTCACCTTCCCGCGCCCACCCCTCCAGGTACCTCGGAGGCCGCCGGGCTTTTCTCCTCTGGCCCGGGGGCCCCTGGCGGCCCATCGGGATGCGAGGCCCAGCAGCCAGCAAGCTCCCTGCCGCAGCCGCAGCTGCTCCCTGCCAGGCACCGTAGCCCCGAGCCTGGCGGGCGGCGCGCCTGCCCTTGTTTGGCCACGCGGCGGTGGCGGCGGCGGTGTCGGCGCGTCCTCCCGGGCCGCCCTCCGCGGGCGTCAGAGGGAGGCGGGCGCCCCGCGCGGTGACGGCGACGCCTGCAGCCGCCGGACTCTCCACTCGCCGCCGCCGGAGAGGCCGGTGACCTCTTGGCTGCCCCGCCTAAGAGGCTCAGATGGCTCAGGCGAAGATCAACGCGAAAGCCAACGAAGGGCGCTTCTGCCGCTCCTCCTCCATGGCCGACCGCTCCAGCCGCCTGCTGGAGAGCCTGGACCAGCTGGAGCTCAGGTGAGCGGTTCGCGGGCGGAGGCCGTGCGCGGCGGGCCGGCCCGGCGCGGTCCCGGGGGCTGCAGCCGGGGAAGTTGCTTGCCGGAGATTCCCTCTCCGCCGAGGCGGTGCAGTTTTGTCTGGCTGTGGGTGGATTTTCTTCTCCCACCGAGAGAAAGCGCATTCGACTTAAACAAAAACCTGTGAGCGTATTATTGGTGGCCACATTCTCACAGCTAGACCTGAGCGGAGAAAAATCAGAGAAGGCAAAAGTTACGGTGACGTTATTTGAGGTTAGAGACTGTGACACTCCGGGACTGCAGAACTTCTAGAATTTTCTGAGTGCCAGAATGTGGTCTTCCCAGAGGTGGTTTTTTTTTTTTTCCTCTCTCTCTCTCTGTCTTCCTAGTAGTCATTTTTAAGAGCGCCAGCAATTTAGTGGTCCTCGAGGTGAGTGGTAAGTTTCCTCAAAACAGCAGAGCAAAAAATAAATCCAGGATTCCTCCGAGAGCAAGGATTAGGGACGAGTAGGACAGATGGAGGGACTGCGGCGTGAACGGTGGCTGGGTGCTTGGTGGAATAAGACCCTGCAGCTTCCATTTTCCCCTAAAACCCGGCGTGCTGTATTAACCCATTCCGTTAGTTTCTCAGTATTTACTGTGCATCTCCTCCCATAGAAGACACCTTCTTGAAAGTGCTAGTCACGGGCCTGAAAGCGTAAGTAAGATAGGCAGGTTCCCCCCCCCCACTCTTTCCTGGATAAGATTTTATTAAATAATATATAGTGTTACGGTTCTATGCAGTTTTTAAATAGTGTATAGTAAATTTTAGAAATACTTGTTTCCCTTAACAGCGTATGAAAACTTTTATGTACTCCCTATAAATGTATCACCCAAGTTACTGTGTAGATTGTGCGCAGATGTCCTTAAATGAAAATCTTACTAAGGCCCCACAACCCCCTGAAACTACAGCGGGTTTCCCCCACCCCCCAACAGTTTTCACCAGGTTCTGGGTGAGCAAAGAAATATGTAAGCCAAAAATTTTAAGAAAGAGTGCATGTGTGTCTTTATCTCCCTCAATTTATATACCAAAACAGTTATTTGCCAGGAAAGTGCCTAAAGAACCACAGCGTATCTCAGCAGTTGAGGCATTTATTATTATTATTACCCTGAGAAAAGGGTCAGAAGATGAGAAATTCGCCAGGCACCCTGATTTCATGGATGATAGAGAAACCTGAGCCAAAACCACATTCTAGGGTTCTGCTCAGAATGAGACAGATGGAACAAGAGAAAAGTAATTCTTCCCCATGGTTGAGCTTGATGCATTAATCCCCAGAGAAAGTGCAACAAGACTGAAGATCAGTAGTGTCCCTCTGACGAATAATATTTCTTTTTATGTAGCAGCATTCCAAGTAAGTCACACATCTCCCCAGATATTTTGAACTTTGAGGGTGTGTTCTCAACCATTTCGGGGCTCTCTCCCCGCTAGTCAGGAAAGATTTTTTTCTGAAAGCAATGAGGAGGCCAGTGCCCCTCCCTTCTTCAAGCTGAGTCATTCTCAAACTTGAATTAACACCTCACGTGTGGTAGGTACAAAGACAGTCAGGTACTAATCTTTAAAAAAAGAAACCCTCTGGTTTTGAGTATTCGTATATTCTAATGTTTGATTAACGTGAAGTGAATTGATTACTGTATATGAGTGATTAAATTATAAGTTGCTTAATTAACCCTTGAGCTGAGGAGGAAAGACTGATTAAAGTGTGCTAATTACTGATTTTAAGGACTTCTCTTGTAATTTTAGACTTCTGTAAGCTTTGTTCCTTCCTTTGAAAAAAAAAGTGATACACCATCAAAAGTGTTTTAGAACGTAGTAAAAATAAAGAAAAATGCTAATGATGATCCGTTAAAGTTCCTTTGAAACTACATGGATGGGCAGCGTCACAGAGCACCACGTTGTTAAAAACTAGCATCATGCCTAGAAGATTTATTTGTAAAAGAAACATCTACGTAATTTTGCTCTAATAGTTTAATTTCATATTAAGGATGACCACTAAAGCAGTGATTTAGGTAGAATAAAACACTGTAGTTTAATACTTAAAAGTTTACATGTAGTTCCCCAACCATATTAATTTTGTCAACTGGGGTAGAACTCCTTCCATATGAAACTGAAGACAGAATTATGTTAAGTGCTTTATGACCTAGAGTATGAACTACTGGTGTACGTGATTTTTTTTTAATATTTTATTTATTTGACAGAGAGATCACAAGCAGGCAGAGAGGCAGGCAGAGAGAGAGAGAGGGGGAAGCAGCCTCCCTGCCAAGCAGAGAGCCCAATGTGGGGCTCGATCCCAGAATCCTGGGATCATGACCTGAGCCGAAGGCAGATGCTTTAATCCACTGAGCCACCCAGGCGCCCCTGGTGTACGTGATTTTTAAATACTTTAAAATGTTTGGCAGCATTCTACATGTCATTGAAGGAATTCCGTTTGTTTCTAATACTTTTTCTCTTTCTTGACTCCACCTCATCTGCTTTCTTGTTTCCTCCTAAAAAGGTGATTCCTTTCTCTCCCAGTTTTGTTTGTTTTTTTAAGATTTTATTTTTATTTGAGAGAGGGAGAAAGCGGAGTGGGGGAGGGTGGGAGTAGGAGGAGCAGAGGGGGAGTCAGAGGGAAGGGAAAGATCCTCAAGCCCACTCAGCACTGAACCCCATATGGGGCTCAATCTCCCAACATTAAGACCATCACCTGAACCAAAACCAAGAGTCAGACCCTTAACTGACTGAGCCATCCAGGCACCCCTCTCTCCCAGTTTTTTGACCAATTCTAAATGATATCCGATTTTTGCATTCATCAGTGGCTCAAGACACTTGCTTATTACTATTAGTTTTTTAACCATTACCATAATTTATAAATAATACATGCTAACATTGATTGATTAAATGAGCAATGATTCTTCACCATGCCCCATTCCTTTGTGGAAGTTACTATCACCTCCATTCTCCAAATGGGAAATTGAGGCATAGAAAGTTAAATGACTTGTCTAAGATCCCCCAGCCTAGAACCCAGGAAGACTGGCTGTACTGCTTAATATATTACACCTGTATTCTCTTAAAGTTAGATGTGTCTTATTGTTACCAAGGTTTGCCTCTTGATGGGTATCAAGCCAAAAGACACAGCCAAACCAAAGAATAGGAAAAGGAAGGGTTTTACTTGCAACAAGTAAAGGAGAACATGGGAAATCATTCCCAAAGAAGCATCTCCCAGAATGACAAAAATGGGGAAGTTTTAACTGAGGGTGCATACATATTCATGAAGATGCTTACACTGTGGGGAATACAGCATGGAACTGGGGTGACTAAGTCCAAGCCAGAGTCATGAGGGCCGGGAAGGGTCAGCATCATCAGTTCTCTGGCTCCAGTTGGTCTGGTATCTGAGTGCTCAAAGCGGTTTAAAACCTACAGTGTATCAAGTAGTCTATCTTCATTTCTGGATATGATGAGGCTGTCTTCTGGCCGTGTGGTGACTGTTCTCATTCTTTCACAAAATGGCTGGGGGCCTAAAATGACTCTTCTCATGGCAAGAAAGCTATTTGTATCTTTCTTTACCCAGGGATACCTAACTCTTCTTGCTTATAGTATTTCAAAATGTAGGAATCATATATGGATGAATTATGATTTTACTGGAAGATGTGAAAATTCCATTTATTTACTTATTTACTTTATTTTTTTAAAGGTTTTAGTTTTGAGTAATCTCTACAGCCAACATGGGGCTTAAACTTACAACCCAAGAGTCACATGCTCCCACCATCTGAGCCAGCCAGGTGCCCCCAAAATTCCATATAAATTGGTTCTCAAGTTAAGTCAATATCAAACACCTACTGAGTGCCAAGTACTGAGTGGCTCTTAGAAGGCTCTGGATGGTAACGAAGATGTTTGGAAGATGGGTTGTGAAAGATGGCTGAGGAGAAGTCGATAGGATTGGGAGATTGTTCACCAATTTCCCCAAACTGGTCATATTGTAGCTCCTTCCCCCTGCTATCAGCCATCTGCTGTGACTTCCTCAGCAGCCAGGGAATGAAAGGTTGGGGCCAGGAGTGACATGGATCATTTGGCCAAAAGTTTCCTGTTGCTTAAAGTTTCTTAGGGTGTGCCAGTGTCTCAGGAGTCACAAAACAAGTAGCATCATAGTTAATATTGAGCAACAGCCTATAATTTAAAAGACCATTTCTCATATACATTGTCATTTGAACCTTAAAAAATCCTTTGAGGTAGAGGAGGGCACATGTATGTTATCTCTTCAGAAATGAAGGAACTGAGGTCCAGAGGGATTGCGTGGCCTGCCTAAGGCCACAGTAGTGATGAGTAGCTCCTAACACCAGTCCCATTAAACACCAGCTCCATTTTTATATTAAAGGGTCTCAGTGGTGAATGTATTTTAATATTTTGCTGATGATTAGGAAAACTTATTCAAAAATCTTATATTGCCTAGAATATAAGTGATTGTTGTAACATTCTTTAGATACAAGAGTATTTTTTTTAAAGATTTATTTATTTATGAAAGAGAAAGCACAGAGGGAGGGGCAGAGGGGGAGAGAGAGAGAGAGAGAATCCTGAAGAAGACTAGAAGACTCCCCTCTGAGTGCAGAGCCTGATATAGGTCTCAATCCCAGGACTCTGAGATCATGACCTGAGCCAAAATCTAGTCAGGCAGTCAATGAGTTAAGCCACCCAGGAATCCCACAAGAGTATTTTTTTTTTACTTTAATTCTTTATTTTAATTCCAATATAGTTAACATCTGGTGTTATATTAGTTTTAGGTGATATAGTTAACATCTGGTGTTATGTTAGTTTTAGGTGTACAATATAGTGATTCAGCAATTATCTACATTACTCATTGCTCATCAGGATAAGTGTGTTCTTGGGGTATCTGGCTGACTCAGAGCATGTGACTCATGATGTGGGGATTGTAAGTTCTAGCCCCATATTCGGTGTAGTGATCACTTAAAAATAAAATTAAAAAAAAAAAATGTAAGTGTATTCTTAATCCCCTTCACCTATTTCACCCATCCCCCTGCATTCCTCCCCTCTAGTAACTGCCCATTTATTCTCTATAATTAAGTCTGGTTTTTTGGTTTGTCTCTTCTCTCCCCATTTTTGTCAATTTGTTTTGTTTCTTTAAAATGCCATATATGAGTGAAACCATATGTAATTTATCTTTCTCTGACTGACTAACGTTGCTTAGCCTTATACTCTCAAGCTCCATCCATGTTGTTGCAAATGGTGAAATTTCATTCTTTTTTATGGCTGAATAATATTCTGTGTATCAATGGACACTTGGGCTGCTTCCATAATAATTCTGCAATAATCATAAAGGTACATATATCCTTTCTAATTTGTGTTTTTATATACTTTGGGTATTATAGGGTAGTTCAGTTTTTAATATTTGAAAGATTTTATTTTTAAGTAATCTCTACACCCAGCATGGGGCTTAAACCCACAAACCCAAGATCAAGTGTTACACACTCTACCAACTGAACCATCCAGGTGCCCCCATTTTTAATTTTTTGAGGAAGCTCCATACTGTTTTCCATAGTGGCTACACCAGTTTGCATTTCCACCAAAGAGCATTGAGGGTTCTTTTTTTTTTCCTCATCCTCACCAACTCTTGTTTCTTGGGTATAAAAATATTAAATATGAGGTGGGACTATGATTTTTAGAATTTGTTTTAGAAGTTATGTTTTCGGGGGGCGCCTGATGGCTCATTGGGTTAAAGCCTCTGCCTTCGGTTCAGGTCATGATCCCAGGGCTCTGGGATGGAGCCCCGCATCGAGCTCTCTGCTCAGCAGGGAGCCTGCTTCCTCCTCTCTCTCTGCCTGCTTCTCTGCCTGCTTGTGATCTCTGTCAAATAAATAAATAAAATCTTAAAAAAAAAAAAAAAAGAAGTTATGTTTCTGGGGGCCCCTGAAAACAGTTGGTTAAGCATCTGACTCTTGATTTCAGCTTAGGTGTTCATCTTGGGGTCATGAGTTCAAGTTCCACACTGGGTGTGGAGCCTACTTTAAAAAAAGAAAAAAAGAAAGAATTTTTTTTTTCCAAATAAATTCATGATAGGAGCATTTGCCTGTTCCGTTCCTTTTTATGAAAGTACAAATTCTTATTATTTATAAGCCTGAGTTTGTAATGGTAAGTGTGTCATAAATACCACAAAGCTGTTTGCCAGCACCAATTGTAGACACACCACACGTGTCAACTCATAAATATAATTGTTTTAGTCAGTGCTGTTAGTCATTGTGTTAAACTCTTTTTTTAAAAAAGATTTTATTTATTTATTTGACAGAGAGAGAGAGATCACAAGTAGGCAGAGAGG
Source organism: Mustela nigripes (assembly GCF_022355385.1). Taxonomy (NCBI): domain Eukaryota; kingdom Metazoa; phylum Chordata; class Mammalia; order Carnivora; family Mustelidae; genus Mustela; species Mustela nigripes. The sequence goes on along the minus strand of NC_081561.1, from coordinate 47,149,578 downwards.
AGAGAGGGCAGAGAGGGAGGTACCCCCTGCAGGGCTTGATCCTGGGACTCTGAGATCATGACCTGAGCCGAAGGCAGAGGCTTACCCCACTGAGCCACCCAGGCACCACATTGTGTTGAACTCTTAACCTGCTTTCCTTCAATCACAAACAACCCTTTCTTTTTTTTTTTTTTTAATGGTTTTATTTATTTAATTGACAAGAGGGAGATCACAAGTAGGCAGAGAGGCAGGCAGAGAGAGAGAGGAGGAAGCAGGCTCCCTGCTGAGCAGAGAGCCCGATGCAGGACTCCATCCCAGGACCCCGGGATCATGACCCGAGCTGAAGGCAGAGGCTTTAACCCAATGAGCCACCCAGGTGCCCCATAAACCACCCTTTCATTTTTCCTTTTTCCTAAGTGGAGAAATTGAGGCAGGCAATGAGAACTTAACTGCTCAAGGTTACACAGCCTGTGAGTGGCAAAGTTAGTTTGAACAGCATGATGGAAAAGTCATCACAGCTTCACTGCCTGCTGTTAGCTGATTGATCCACAGTACCTCAGTCTGGTGAAGTTGCTCTCAGACCTCTACTTCTCTCAACAATGTGTCCTTATTTTTTTTTTTAATATTTTATTTATTTATTTGACAGACAGAGATCACAACTAGACAAAGAGGCAGGCAGAAAGAGAGGAGGGAGCAGGCTCCCTCTGAGCAAAGAGCTTGATGTGGGCCTCGATCCCAGGACACTGGGATCATGACCTGAGCTGAAGGCAGAGGCTTTATCCCATTGAGCCACCGAGGCACCCCAACAGTGTGTCCTTTTGATTGCTGGCTGCAGAGACTTGTGAGGTGTGGGAGACCCGAAGACTAGCTGAGAATGTGTACACTTCACTTTTGCCCTCATAAGAATTTTCTGACTAAAATTTCTTTTTGTCTAAGCTGGCTTCATTGCAGTTGCAGGCAGAGAGTTTTCCAGGAGTACAACTCAGGCCAGCCTTGTTATGAGGAGAAGTACTTAACCAATTTTGGAAATGTAGCTCTTCTAGGATCAGTTAGTAAAAACATAACCACCCTTCTCCGCCAAGAGAATTGTTGTCAAATGAGGTGTTAAAAAAACATGAAGGCTAAGGTGAGGTTGTCCAACCTTGTCTAACCAGAGTTCCAGAAGAAAGTAATAGAATGGAGGACAGGAAATATTCGAAGATACTATGGTTAACAATTTTCCAGAACTAAATGGAAAGGTTGTACACAGATTTATATGTGAGATGAATTTAAAGATCTCAGTGGCTGAGAAACAGTACAGATATTACTTGAATAAACTAAGTAGAGATCTAGGTTCAGCGAGAGGTAACAGCAAATGTCAATGGTGCCAAAAAAACAAACCTTTGAAATCTTTACATTCTGAAGAATGGCATTTTATCTTTGCTATGAGATGAAAAAGGTATACATAAAAATGTATATGAGAAGTTCCATAAAAGATGAAATCTGTTTTTCACAGGGAAAATGCCCTGGCAATTTCTAGTATTGGGGGAAAACAAAAACAAAACAAACAAACAAACAAAAAAACCCCACAAGACTCAAAATTTCCATCTAATGAGTTCTGTATTTGGCCTCATTTAATGGCAAAATGTCTTCCTTCTATGATAGACTTATTTTTTTCCCTAGAGTGTCCCCTTTTAAACCATTTTCTTGTTAACAACTCCCTGAACTTAGTGGTAAAACATGTTGTAAATGAAGCCTTCCTTTTTTGAATAATATTAGATTCTCTATCATTGTACATTTGAGTACAAACTCTAATGAGTCTTGAAAAATTCATCGCTTCTTTCAGCATCCTCTCATTTACCAATCACATGATTCATCTTTGTCATTTAAACACTAGAGTCCTGGTTTGTTTCATATTAGTGCCAACTCAGTCTCTCTCTGAGTTGTACTGGGCCCTAGTTTATCTGTCTGAGAGTTTGTGAATGTAAACTGTATAAGCACATAATGAATGGTGCTGGAAGTGGGCCTGCTGCTGAATTTTTGCTATTTTACAGAAGACTGTTCTGGGTGGCTCAGTCATTAGGCGTCTGCCTTCAGCTCGGGTCTTGGTTCCAGGGTCCTGGGATAGAGCCCCACGTCAGGCTCCCTGTTCACCTGGGAGTCTGCTTCTCCTTAACCCCACTCCCCCCTGCTTATGTTCTCTCTCTCTCGGTCACTGTGTCTCTTTCTGTCAAATGAATAGATAAAATATTAAAAAAAAAAAAAAAGATTTTTTTTATTGTGTTTTCCAGCCACATTTGTCATGCAAGAATCTTACCAGCTCTTTGCTTTTACTAGCTCTTATAAACACAGAGTTCAACATATATTTAGTATCTTGATAAACAGAGAGACCCTATGACTTTGTGGACTCTCAGTACTATTTTGGGGTATAACAGGTGGATGGCTGTTGGGGAAAAGGCAAATGTGTGGTTGGGATGGATAGGGTTGCCTTAAATGGAATGGACATGTGCTCAAACATTAGTAAAGTTGCTCCTTCCGTGCCCACTTAGAGCAGCAGTCAGGATTAGATCTTCCATGATCTCATGTTTCTTTTTTTTTTTTTTTTAAGATTTTATTTATTTATTTGTGAGAGACAGAGGGAGAGAGAGCGAGCGAGCACAGGCAAACAAAGAGGCAGGCAGAGGCAGAGGGAGAAGCAGGCTCCCTGCCGAGCAAGGAGTCCGATGTGGGACTCGATCCCAGGACCCTGGGATCATGACCTGAGCCGAAGGCAGCTGCTTAACCAACTGAGCCACCCAGGCATCCCTGATCTCGTGTTTCTACGGCCATCTCAACACTGAGAATAAGTCTGTCACTGTTCATTTTGCAAAAGTTGGCAACTTATATATGGGTAATGTATAACAAGAAGTGCCCTGAAAACAAAGCACTTGGAAATATACAGGATTTTCTTTTTTCTTCCTCTCCTGATTCCACAGACTTTTCTTTAGTGACTGGGCATGATCATGTGAATGTGTAGTAAGTGCATGTGTGTTTACACTTCGGGGAATTAGGGAAAGTTGTGCTTCTGTAGTTTGATATGGGCTTTATACCAAAAACCTACAGAGATGTTTCCTTTAAATTCAGGAAAAGAAAAAGATCTTCTGTTTAATAAAGTAAAGCGGACTTTAGTCAATAATACGAAGAAAGAGATTAAAGCTCTAATTTTGTATAGATGATACAATCATCAGTCTAGAAGAATCAGGGACACCTGGGTGGCGCAGTAGGTTAAGCGTCTGCCTTCAGCTTGGGTGATGATCCCAGGGTCTGAGATGGAGTTACACATTGGGCTCCTTACTCAGCGGGGAGTAAGACATAAATACGAGAGGGTAAAGCAATAAAGTTAATAGGAAGAAGGGTAGGAAAACACCTATGAGCTAGGATGGGAAAAACCTGAAGTAAAACTTCGAAAGCATAAACTGTAAGGCAAAATAAAACCAAGTAAAGATTAATCTGATCACTTCAAAGTAAGGATTATCTATTCAGTGAAGGATATCCTGAACAAAATTCATATTTGATAGGATGGAAGAAGATGATTATAATGTCTATAACTAACATGGGATTAATTCCTTGAGTACGCAAGCCAACAAGAGGACCATAACCCCTGTTTGGAGAAGGGGAAAACAAAACAGGAAAAGGCTATGAACAGGTTAACAAAAATACGAAGAGACATCCAAAATTATTAGTATCGAGAGACAATGCAAATTAAGTATGAACATATCACTTGTACTTTAGTAGACTGGCAACAAATAGGAAGTTGGAAAATGCTGAGTGTTGGTCGGGCTGTGAGGACACAGGGATTCCTGTGCTTTGCTGCTGGGAATATTGCGAAGGAGCGCAGGATAGCCGCCCCCCCCGCCCCCGCCCCCCGCCGCCGAATGTGCCCTTTGCCGTGTAGGTTATTTAGAGCTGAAGGCACTTGAGAGCCTGCAGACTCACAAGAAATTTCCGCCCCGCCCTGAACCACACAGAAGAATCTAAGTTAGGGGTCTTTCCCAGAATAAAGGTTATAAGCAGAGATAAATTTTATCTGAGTGGCTCATCTGTGTGGCGGGGCAAACATCTAATTACCAAACATCTGCTCTTATCACCCTGTGAAATGTAACCCTAACCGTAACCCTCACCTGTACCCCCTTCTCCTTCATTTAAAATAACATATACCTCATTTTGCCTGTCTTTGGAATTTCCATGTCTATGTGAATTCCCTGTATGTACACTATTAAATTTTGTTTTCTCCTGTTAATTTGTCTCATATCAATTTGATTCTTAGTCCAGCTAAGGGGACTTGAAGGAGGAGGGTAAGAATGCTTGCTTGCTTCCTGACAATGGTCTAGTCTAGCCATTCTGGAAAGCCGTGGTAGCACTGAGTTAAATTGAGGGTGCACTTACGTTGTGTCTTAGCACTTCTGCCCTGGGGTCTATTGCAAGGAGATTCTTTTTGAAGTCCATGTATTTGCTGAAGCGTTTTGTTTTGTTTTGTTTTTTGTGGTGATGAAAAATGAGGAGACAAAGTGAGTGTTTCCACTGGGAGAGCAGAGGTAAAATCAGGTGGATGTACATGGAAGGCTATGCAGTAATCAGAAGTGACTGATTAGATCTTTAGGTAGGAAGCTGGATGGTTCCTAACAAAATAATGTTGAGTGAAGAAAGAAACAATGAGATATAAATTGAAAATAGATGAAAACGCAAATATATATATTGTTAAGAACAAATACAAAATAGAGAAACACTGAATAGAATGATTGCCATACGAGTGGGGAGGAAGGTGGGAGTGGGGTCGGGGGATTTAAAAAAAACAGAGGGGCGCCTCGGTGGCTCAGTGGGTTAAAGCCTCTGCCTTCAGCTCAGGTCATGATCTCAAGGTCCTGGGATCGAGCCCCACATCGGGCTCTCTGCTCTGCGGGGAGCCTACTCCTCCCCCCCTGCCTGCCTTTCTGCCTGTCAAATAAATAAATAAATAAATATCTTTTAAAAATAAAATAAAACAACAGAATTTTTTTTTTTTAATTTTAAAGAGGGATAAAGAATTTTTGGGAAGTATTCCTAGTGATCTTTAAACTGTTGGAGCAAATGAGATGAGGAAAAGTAAACTTCCATGTGGTAACTTTTGTTTTCCCAATTCATATAGGGTGGAAGCTTTGAGAGAAGCAGCAACTGCTGTTGAGCAAGAGAAAGAAATTCTCCTGGAAATGATCCACAGCATCCAAAATAGCCAGGACATGAGGCAGATCAGCGACGGTGAGAGCATTTCCACAGAGGGGAGCTCATCTTTTCCATTCCTTTATGGGGTTTAGGTCCATTTTCGTTTAACTTGAGGAATTTGTACAGTTGGCTTCAGAATCTCCCATGAGCGTGGACAGCAGCTGCAGCTGTCGGCTTATTACAGGAGCCACTTACCCAAAGGGCACCTTCTGGCCTGCCCCCTCCCTCAAGGGCATGGTTGGAGATAGTCAAAAAGGCCTCCAAGCTCTGGGAGAGGTGGTCCCAAGCAGTAAAAGGCGATGCCTTTGATGTCAGGTTCACATTCCTAACTTCAGTTCCTCAGAAGTTACTGGACGGTAGAAGCTGTAAAAGCAGAGAAGACAAAAAGAGAGGGCTTGGAGTGTAATTTAAGGAGAGGAAGGAGAGAGAATGCAGAGGAAAGAAATTATGGGCCCAGTAAAACCCCATTAATATAAAAACATGCTATCATTTCTATATTAAAAGCATGACTGCCTGTGGAGGAACAGGGCACTTGTGGTTTCCTCTCACTGGCAGTGTTCTTGCCAACCTGGTTGCTCTGGTGCCTCCCAAGACAAGCTGAGGGGCCAGCGGCTGGTGCCATGAGTGTGCCGTTCGTCTAACTCCAGGCCCTGAACTCTTAGACATACACAGCAGGGTCAAGATCTAGCCAGTCTGTTCACCGTCCTGGCCAAAGAGTGATGAATTAGGAAGAGAGTTACAGAACCAGGACAAAGAGGAGGTTGCTGACTTTTTCATATAAATAATGAAACGTGGATCCCTTTTCCCACATTGCCTCTCTGTGCTGGTCAAGACTTAAACCACTGGTCTGCTTAAATTTCCCTGGCAAGGATGAAGTCAGTGCCTAATTCTGAGGCCAGCTGTTTCTCCACTATCATGGCTAAGTTTGCTCAGCCAAAATTGTGGCGTTGTATTTGATTCACATGCAAAATATGCCACCCCAAAGTATGGTTCTTTGGCATAAGAATCATTTCAAGCTGATTATTTTTGAGAAGCTGCAGACGCAGGAGAAGCTCTGGAAACAGAGTAGAAGTTATTCTTTTATAAGGGAAGTTCAAATGTATAAAGGATATTTCCATTTGTAAATGTGCCTCCCTCTGTGTACCAGGAAGAGAAGGATGACTGTAAATCCAAGAAACTCTTATCTCTGCAGAGGGCACCTCCTGAATCTGCAAAACAACCTTAACCCTGGTTTATCCTGCTTTTCCCAGTAACCTCACTCAGGAGGGGAGGGCCTTCCTCAACGTCTTAGTCCTTAGATGAACATGGTTTTTAGAAAGGTAGTGGCTTGGGCCATCTGTCTCAGGGAGGTGGGCCATCTCAGGGTCCTTGAAAATCTCCCATGTATATGTGAAATACACACATCCGTAAGCTTCTGGTTTTCTTCTTGTTAATCTTTTTATTACAGGGTTTCTCAACCAAGAACTCAGAAAGGTACAGGGGAAATTATTTTTCCTCCCCTACATGCACCTTCTTAGGAGACATACATCATGTCTGATGTCTTCTCTAAGCAGCACAAAACCCTGGTCAGGTGCACTATTCACTCTGTTAAGACTTAAACTCCATTCAAGTTACACATGCACACCTGCCCAAACTTTTTCAAATGTGACTACTAGAGAAGTCATCTGGTATCCCATGCATAAAGACTTAGGGAAGGGTCCCAGGTGGCTCAGTCGGTTAAGCATCCAACTCTTGATTTTGGCTCAGGTCACGATCTCAGGGTTGTGAGATCAGTCCCCATGTCAGCCTCACAGGCTGAACATGAAGCCTGCTTGAGATTCTCTCCCTCTGCCCCTCCCCTACCTGCATGAAGATGTGCATATTCCCTCCTCTCCCTCTCTCTTTCTCTCAAAATAAATAAATAAATAAATAAAAGAAGAAAGACCTTCAGGGAAAGGTATTCTGCAACCTCTCTCTGTAATATAATACGGTTCATCAGTTAATCTTATGTGATATCATTTTGACTTTTACCTTTAAAAATTTCATAGCCAAGGCACTTACAGAAAATAGCTTTAGCCACAAATAAGTGCCTTTAGTGTTCTCAACATTGGTAAGTTTATGACTTATACTGATGGCTGTTTCAAACTTTCTACGTTTAGGAGAAAGAGAAGAATTAAATCTGACGGCCAACCGTTTGATGGGACGAACCCTCACCGTTGAAGTTTCAGTAGAAACAATTAGGAACCCCCAGCAGCAAGAATCCCTAAAGCATGCCACCAGGATCATTGATGAGGTGGTCAGTAAGTTTCTGGATGATCTGGGAAATGCCAAGAGTCACTTGATGTCACTATACAGTGCGTGTTCTTCCGAGGTGCCACCTGGGCCTGTTGACCAGAAGTTTCAGTCCATAGTAATCGGCTGTGCTCTTGAAGATCAGAAGAAAATTAAGAGAAGATTAGAGACTCTGCTTAGAAATATTGAAAACTCTGACAAGGCCATCAAGCTGTTAGAGCATTCCAAAGGAGCTGGTTCCAAAACTCTGCAACAAAATGCAGAAGGCAAATTTAATTAGTTTTGAAACAGAGGAGCACTCACAAATAATGACATGAAAATGATTAAACATTAGTTCTTTGTGTTAGTTGTAACATTTGATACCGATTGTTGTTTCACATGAGGAAAATACTCCAGTGTCATCAGTTTTGTGAAAAACACAATTAAAACTAGAAATATTTTAATTATCTTTCTAGAAGTTTTTAGATTGAATTCTTGTCTTATATTAGGCTCTAGCACCTAATATATATAATATATATTTTTTACTGTACTGTGGATGAATATTTACTATATAGGAGAGAGTAACTGCTCAGCCAGGGCCAAAAGCATTCTTGTTCTTTCCTGGGCTTTGTCTGGCAAGGAGACACTTGGGCACATGGGGCATTTGGTTAACTAGAAATTCTTGACCTTAAGCAGCATGCAAACTTAACCACTATTAACCTCTACTATTAGCTAAGTAGTGTGTTCAGAAGGACGAAAGGAATCACAAAATAAGAGTCTTTCCCAACATCAACCTTTTCATAAAGTACTTTTTTTGGATATCGTTATCAAATTATTTTGAATTTCAGATTTATGCATCTGATAATATGAATATATTTCTTGATATATATGAAAACATGACATAAAATGTGAGAGAATTCACATCTAATGTTATCACTGTGAACAACTATATGTCCACTTCATCTTTTTCCAAATACATAATTTCTCTAAATTTTTAATCATTATGGAAATACAATGTTGTAATTTGCCTTTTTTTTAAAATGCTGCTATAAAGTCTACTTGTCAACTTTAAAACCTCTATTCTGTATAGTTGTATAATTTACTTCCCCACTCCCCTTGCTAGACATTTAGGTTGTTTCCAATTTGTTGCTTATTCCTATAACATATTTATATACAGAGACTTTTTTCCTTCTTTCTTTTGTTTTTGATTTTCTTTGTATAAATTCCCAGTAGTGGGATTTACAGGGTCAAAGGTTATATTCATTTTCATGGCCTGACATATATCCAAATTTTTTTGTATGAGTTATGTCAATTTGTACTGTCTTTAGTAATTAAAATGTAGCTGTTTCACTAGAAGCTTTCCAGAGTTGAGCATTATTTTTTCTAACATTAGATATGAAACACTTTAATTTTGTTTGCATTTTATTTCCTAGCAAGATTGACCAATGTAGGGCCCCTGGGTGGCTCAGTTGGTTAAGCGACTGCCTTTAGCTCAGGTCATGATCCCAGAGTCCTGGGATCGAGTCCCGCATCAGGCACCCAACAACATGGGGAGTCTGCTTCTCCCTCTGACCTCCCCTCTCATGCTCTCTCTCACTGTCTCTCTCTCTCTCTCAAATAAATAAAATCTTAAAAAAAAAAAAGATTGAACAATGTATGGATTATTCTTTTATCTGTGATACATGAAGCAACTATAGAACACTTTCATTTGTTTGAAGTAACTAATGTTGTTGATACACAGAAACCTCAACTGCTCCTCAAATACTACTTCAAAAATGAAATATATCAAATTCAGTCTGCATGAGAATGTAGGTATTCTTTCACTGGGGGGAAAAAAGTCAAGATCCAGATTGGCTTTATATATTTAGATCTCTCAATGCAAACAATATTGAGCTTCATTTTCTGGGCAAAATGTCAAATTAGTCTCTCTTCATAAAAAGCAATTACAATCTGAGAACATTATGGTTTTGATTACCCTAAGTCTGCCTCATCTAAATCTTTCCATTTCGTGGGAAATAGTCATTCTCATTGATAACTGTGGTAAAGCCTCTTAATTTGTCAGTTGACTCCCATTTGCTATCTTCAGGTTCACTGTCAGATAAAGGTTTTCTTTTTGTGCCATCTTTATCAGCTTCTTGAAAATTAAGAAGCAACAATTAAGTTTTCTTCAGGTTCTCAAGGACTGTCAGCATCTTTAAATCCCTTCCACCCTGAGAAATACTCCCCTCTCCCATTCACTCTGTGTCAGCCTAGGACATTTTCTTTCTTCCGTTTTTTTCTTTAAGATTTTATTTAATTATTATTACAATTATTATTTAATTATTATTACAGCAGACTCCCTGTGGAACCGGGAGCCCAACATGGGGCTCCATCCCAGGACCCTGGGATCATGACCTGAGCCCAAGGCAGCTGCTTAGCCGACTGACCCACCCAGGCACCCCAGTCTAGGACATTTTCTACCACAAACTATTTGGGCTCTACCTCCTCAACGTTTGTACTCTTCACATTGTTCTTCTCCCATTTTTTGCAATGGAGTTTTATTGGAGGCCATTCATTCTCACTGACCTGAAGAGCTGTGATCTACCATCTCCAAGCTGACTCAGTCCCTAGCCTACAGCCAAGGGGATCAAGGAGCAGGGACCTGAATGTGTTGATTCTTTTTTTTTTTTTTTAAAGATTTTATTTTATTTGACAGACAGAGATTACAAGTAGGCAGAGAGGCAGGCAGAGAGAGAGAGAGGAGGAAGCAGGCTCCCTGCTGAGCAGAGAGCCCAATGCGGGACTCGATCCCAGGACCCTGAGATCATGACCTGAGCCGAAGGCAGCGGCTTAACCCACTGAGCCACCCAGTGGCTGTTGATTCTTAACATTTTTATTTATTATAAGAATGGAAGTAGGCCCCCTGGGTGGCTCAGACAGTTGAGCATACGAATCTTCTTTTCTTTTTTAAAGATTTTATTTATTTATTTATTTGACAGACAGAGATCACAAGTAGGCAGAGAGGCAGGCAGAGAGATAGAGAGAGGAGGAAGCAGGCTCCCTGCCAAGCAGAGAGCCTGATGCTGGGCTCCATCCCAGGACCCTGGGATCATGACCGGAGCCAAAGGCAGAAGTTTTAACCCACTGAGCCACCCAGGCGCCCCCAAATCTTTTTTTCAGACCAGGTCATGACCTCAGAGTCATGAGATGGAGCCCCACCTTGGCTCTGAGCTCAGCACTGTCTGCTTGAGGTTCTCTCTCCCTCTCCCTCTGCCCCTTCCCTGCTCAGTTTCTTTACACCCATCCCTCAGATAAATAAATACTTAAAAAAAAAAAAAAGGGGGAAATTTAATTGCTTTTTAAATGATGGAACTACCAAGAGTCACACTTTACTTTCATCTGTCTTCTTTTAGATAGATAATAGTTTGGGACTATAATGGAATTCGGAGTATATTTGTCTTTTAGTCATATGTTCCCTAACAACCCCATTCCAATTTCATACCCTATTTCTAGAACGGAGCGTACAATCTTAGGGCAGCCCTGCTGCTGTCCCTCATGAGAACTGCTTCCCAGGACAATGTCCCCATTCCCACCCTGGCTCTTCTCTTCAGCTGGCAGGACCTGCCAAGGAGTTGACAGAAGAACACTCAATGATCATCAACTAAGGACAGAATGGCAATACTGCCCAGTGTAAATCTGACAAATGTAGAATTGACCCTCCTCGTATTTTAATGTAGGAACCCTTGACATTAAAAAAAGAAAAAAAAAAAAAGATGAAAAAAATTCTGAAAGCTTTCAGAGGGCTAGGAAGGAAGGAAGAGAGCTAACTGTAGTGAGTGACCTGGGCCTTGCCCCTGTGCTTCCTTCCTGGTATTGGGAAGAGTACTGCATCCTCTAGGGGGCACTCTTCATACTGTCTTCCACAGGAATGAATGCCGTCCTTCAGGGATACGTTAGCCATTAGCCCAGTGAGCTGAGCTATTCTGCAGAGGAACGGGATGAGTGCAGACTGGATCCTCTGTATTGATGCGGCTAGCACTCCGACTCAAAATGCTCAGAATCCACCCTAAAGAGATGATCAACTAATAGAGAACTCTGCTTCAACACTTTAAAATTGCAAAGTATGAAAGAATTTAACAACCTCTGAAAGTAATAGGGTTAAGGATCCAGCAAACAATTACATGTGATGATTTTCAAGTAGCAAATACCCATGCATGTGTCCCTTTCAAATGACTGATTGTGACAAATGCTCATACATTTGGAGCGCACATATGTGATAATGCTATTTTTGAAGGCTGGATTTTGTAATTATTCAAAGACAAAAACGAAAGCAAAAGCTGAGAATTTTGGAAGAGAAAAGGCAACAAGGACAGTAGTGAGCTTGAACTTGTTTCTATCTACTCAGAAGAAGCAAGCAAATGAAATGGACCTCTGTTTAGGGACACGACCACATTCTTCAGTTTTCAATCATGACCAAAGAGTAAGCAACTTGAATTGGGCCACACCAATCTTCAATTATCCAACTCAAACCACTAAGTATTGGTAGCGCCTGGCTGGCTCAGTCAATAAAGCATGCAACTCTTGATCTCAGGTTTGTGAGTTCAAGCCCCATGCTGGGTGTGAAGCTTACTTAAAAACTTAACAAATTTTAAAAAAACAAAAAAACAACTAAACTAAGTATTGTAGCAAGCATATGTCACTTGCATATAGTTGGCATTCCAGTCACGATGGCATTCGCTAACAGCTGTTTGGTGAGGGCCAATTTCAGTATCTAGTCCAGCTTTAATATGCAACTAAATTGGGCACAATTTGTGCAGGAATTCGACAAAGGCTGTCAGAAAATATTGAAAAACCTGGCACTGGAAAACTGACCTAGAATTTGGATCCCGGCAGTATTATAAATACATCTCTAAATGTAATCACCAGACCTCGGGACTAAAGATGGCACAGCCCTAGGACAGAACGCACGCAGCCGCTTTAAGCTTTGCTGCAGAAATACCTGGTGAGCTCCCAACTCTAGCTCTTATCAGGCAAGGGCCCCAAGAATGCCCCTGTAAAGTCGGAATGATAATAATGCTCCTGTGAGTTAGAACTTTAAATGAGATGCAGTATGCAAGGTGCTTAGCATGGTGGCTCACACAGAAAACACTTGTTAAATAAATTTGGACAGGGGGCACCTGCCTGGCTCTGTTGGTGGAGCATCCAACTCTTGATCTCAGTGTTGTGAGTTCGAGCCTCACATTGGGTGTAAGGATTGCTTTAAAAGAATGCGGGGCGGTGGGGGGAGGCACCTGGGTGGTTGAGTCAGTTAATCATCTGCCTTCAGCTCAGGTCATGATCCGGGGGTGCTAGGATCAATTCCCGCCTTGGCCTCCCTGCTCAGCCAGGAATTTGCTTCTTCCTCTGCCTCTGCCTGCCTGCCTCTCTCTGTCAAATGAATGAAGTCTTTAAAAAGAATTTTTTTTAATTCTATAGTTATTTTGTACAAGGCAAAGTAAATTTATTATTTGGGGGTGGGACACAAAAGCTTCAAAATGGAAAAACTTTTCTTCAAGACAGACTGATAGAAGGGTCCCTGGGTGAGTCACTTAGTTAAGCATTCAACTCCTGGTCTCAGCTCAGGTCTTGATCTCAGGGTTGTGAGCTCAAGCCCCACCCTAAGCTTCATGCTAGGGTGTGCGACCTACATACATACATAAATAATAGAATTAGAAAAGAAACTTTGTTTCCAAGACAAAATTATTTAAACCACAGTGCTACTAAATGGCATTAAATATTCACTATCAATAAAACCAGTATGCTAAATATTGGCAGAGTATCTAAAGCATGAAATATTCATAAGATGTTTCCAATTTTAGGGGCGCCTGGGTGGCTCAGTGGATTAAAGCCTCTGCCTTCAGCTCAGGTCATGATCCCAGGGTCCTGGGATCGAGCCCCACGTCGGGCTCTCTGCTCAGCGGGGAGCCGGCTTCCTCTTCTCTCTATGCCTACTTGTGATCTCTGCCTGTCAAATAAATAAAAAATTGAAAGAAGAAAGATGTTTCAAATTTTAAAGAAGTTATGTTATACCTTTTACTATTCCACACTGTTGATATATATTACACCAAATTCTAGCTTCGAAATGTATTTATTTTTTGATTATTGGAATTCATCTTTCATGAAATTTTTATTAAGTGGTATATTTTATTTATTTATTTTTAAAGATTTTATTTATTTATTTGACAGAGAGAGATCACAGGTAGGTAGAGAGGCTGGCAGAGAGAGAGAGAGAGGGAAGCAGGCTCCCTGCTGAGCAGAGAGCCTGATGTGGGACTCGATCCCAGGACCCTGAGATCATGACCTGAGCCGAAGGCAGCGGCTTAACCCACTGAGCCACCCAGGCGCCCCTTATTAAGTAGTATATTTTAAATTAAGCTTAAGGACATAACTGCAACCCAAAAGCAATATATACAGGTGGTTTTCCATTCAAATTTACAAAAGCATTATTTAGTGGTAACAAAAATACAGAAGTTTGGTTTTCCTTTTAATCCAAAGTTTTTTATCTTTATTTTTCAAGAGTTTATTTATTTTAGAGAGAGAGAGTGTATGCATACAAGTGGGAGGAAGGGCAGAGGGAGAGACTCTCACACCCACTCAGCACTGAGCATAGAGCCTGACATGTGGCTTGATCTCATGACCCTAAGACCATGCATGACCTAAGCTGAAACCAAGAGTTGGACACTCAACAAACTGAGTCGCCCACGTGACCCCCCAAATTTTTATTTTTAAAAGACCATTTACCAACATCCTATCATAGTTATTTGTTGGAGGCTACGGCGTGGTTGGAGTCATGGATCAAACCAGGCCCCAACTTGCATCTCCTTTAAAGTCCGGACGCCTTGATAAGGGGTTAAGGACAGGAAAGTTGAGTAACACTGAGGAAGGGTCTGTGCTATGTGTCGTGTGCTCGCCTACGTGACTTCCCACACGCTCAGAAGGGAACAATGTAGTCAGGGTCATGAATTCTTAGTTGGTCCTTGTTGTTCCTGTACTTCCCATAACCCACTCCCTGGTTGATTGTCTTGCATCAATAGTAGCTAATGGCATTAGCCGTGACTACCTGGCATCACGAGATTTGTTTGTAGTTAATTTAAGACTTGTTCTAGACACTTGCGGTCGTCTGACTAGATGCCGATGTATTATTACTCCTTCTATTGTGATCTGCCTTATAAATGCTTGTAAGATGTGGAATAAAATCGGCACTATTGGACGTCCTCCTCAGTGCTCCTCCTGCCCCCATCTCTTTGTCTCTTAATTTCTTTTCACCAACTTCTTACCCTCACGTTCTGTTCGATTTGTCGCGCCAGCCGCGACAGTTACTTCAACGGAGAAAAGAAAAGGAGCACCGTCTAATAAAAGTTACCACAGCCAAATCCTACAGTTCTCTAGGAAAGGTTTCAATTTTTTTTTTTTAAGATTTTAGTTATTAAGAGAGAGCTTGTGTGCATGAGCAAGAGAGCACGAGCAGGGCGAGGAGCAGAGAGAGGGAGAAGCAGACCCTCTCTGAGCAGGGAGCCCACTGTCTGGGCTCCATCCCAGGGAGACTGAGATCATGACCCCAGCTGAATACAGCCACTTATCCGACTGAGCCACACCGATTCCCCTAAATATACTCTATTAGCAAATGAATTCACTTATATAATAGGCTTATGTATTTTAGGGTAAAACCTAAAGCGTTACAATAGTACACATATTTTTAACAATTAAAACTGAATAAATTGGGGCACCTAGGTGGCTCAGTCGGTTAAGCAACTGCCTCATGATCCCAGAATCTGGGGACCTAGTCCTGCATCAGGCTCCCAGCCCCGTGGGGAGTCTGTTTCTCCCTCTGACCCTCTCCCCTTTCATGCTCTGTGTCTCTCTCTCTCAAATCTCTTTTTAAAAAACTGAATAAAGTGACCTGTTAATTAGATGACTGCACAATGTGGGACAAATTTTTACCTCGCCAGTCATTTTCAGAGAAAGATACCCTGATGATACAGTAATGGGAGCCCCTGAGCAAGTTACCAACAACTGTTTCAAAGGTTTGGAAAAGTTAACAATATTTTACATTAAAGTCATTCACTTTAAGTGAAACATTTGGTCCTGAGGCCAATTCCCCATTCTAAGGTCTTCGGAAAAGAGCCCAGTCTTTGAAAGTCATAGACACAATGAAGTACAGTATTGAGAGTTCTTCTTAAGCATTGCATTCTGTGACTGAAGCCTCTTTGGGCATAGCAATCCCCGCCCCCAACCCACTATTCTTTCCTTTCCTTAACCTCACCCTTAAGTACACCCTCAGGGCAAAATGTCTTTGATCGCTGGAGGTCTGACTGTGACACTTATTCCACCTCCTGCGTAGTCCTAGGTAGTCCCAACCCCCCCCCCCCCCCCCACGAGGACTCCCCAACCTCCAGGCTATAAAAATATGTCTTAAAGGAGATAGGGTTGGGGGTGCCTGGGTGGCTCAGTGGGTTAAGCCTCTGCCTTCGGCTCAGGTCATGGTCTCAGGGTCCTGGGATCAAGCCCCGCATTGGGTTCTCTGCTCAGATTCCTCCTCTCTCTCTGCCTGCCTCTCTACCTACTTGTGATCTCTCTCTCTGTCAAATAAATAAATAAAACCTTAAAAAAAAAAGGGGGGGGGGACGCCTGGGTGGCTCAGTTGGTTAAGCGGCTGCCTTCAGCTCAGGTCACGATCCCAGCGTCCTGGGATCGAGTCCCACATCGCGCTCCTTGCTTCTCCCTCTGCCTCTAGCCTGCCACTCTGTCTGCCTGTGCTTGCGCTCTGTATCTCTCTCTCTCTAACAAATAAATAAAAATCTTTAAAAAAAAAAAAAAAAGGAGATGGGATTGCAGAAATCTACTTGTCTTACTGCCAAAGACATACTTCTGTCCTTAAGCCCCTTCATAAACCGTTTCTTGTCAAGCTGGACCTACCAGTTTTTTTCTTTAGACTTACTGCTCCTTTTGCCTTTGGAGTCATTTTGCATAAACCCCCTTTCATGGAACACATTACCAACTTTTGAAACAAGCACCTAACTTCATTCCATGATGAACAAAGGTGTTCACCCTCTTTCCAGTAGTTCTTTTACTATATTTTGAAAAAAAAAAATGCATGGGCACTATCAATTTTGGGCAGATAAAATGCAATCATTGAGCCTGATTTTATTTAACTGCAGCTGAGCCTTGTATAGCATTGTATAACTGGGGTGCAGAGGAGCAAGAGCGCTTGGCTCCCAAGGTCTCAAACAGGCTAGGTTCAGCCACTCCCCAATGACAAAATCCAAAGGCAGAGAGACAAGTGGTGGGGAAACAAGAGAAGAATTTATTTCAGTGAGGCCAATACCAGGAAGACAGTGGACTAGTGTTCCAAAAACTGTCTTCAAAAGTCCTGAAAACACTTCTATTTTTATATATGGAAAATGTGGGACAAAGGTCAGTAGGTACCTGCAGGTGGGCAGGAAAGGTCAGGTTGATCATTGTCTGGAGGTCAATCATGAGGGGTCTTGCAGCATCAGGCAGTCCTTATTGCTTGAGGGGTAGTTCTGGTTCCCACCCCAGGATGCTTTGCCTCTTGGGTCTTTTGCCTGAGTTAAAACACAAGCCAGAGGGACACCTGGCTAGCTCAGTCAGGAGAGCATGCATGTCTTGATCTCCAGTTTGTGAGTTTAAATCCCATGTTGGGGGACGCCTGGGTGGCTCAGTTGGTTAAGCGGCTGCCTTCAGTTCAGGTCATGATCCCAGCGTCCTGGGATCGAGTCCCACATCGGGCTCCTTGCTCGGCGGGAGGCCTGCTTCTCCCTCAGCCTCTGCTGCCACTCTGCCTGCCTGTGCTCGCTCGCTTTCTCTCTCTCTCTTTCTGGCAAATAAATAAATAAAATCTTTAAAAAAAAATAAATCCTATGTTCGGTGTAGAGATTACTTAAATAAATAGGTAAATAAACTTAAAAAAACAGATAAGACAGAATGAAACAATCAGAGACTAAAGATTAAGGTCAAATAGAGGCAGTTGAGGTGACAGCTGGTTCTTTCTCAGTGGGGTTTAGGGGTGCTGAGCCCTGTGCAGTTGAAAATCCACATATAACCTTTGACTCCCCAAAAACTTAACTACTGATAACCTACGGTTGACCAGAAGCCTTCCTGAAAACATAAGCAGTTGATTAACATATGTCTTGTGTTATATATGTATTATATATAGTATTATTATAATAAGGTAAGCCAAAGAAAATGGTATTAAGAAAATCATAAGGAAGAGAAACTACACATAAAGTACAGTACTGTATTTATTTAAAAAAAAATATATATATATCGCTCACTTTCCCGAAGTGGACCTGTGCAATTCAAGTGTATCTGTGTTGTGATTATTGACTCATGGCCCAGCTTTTTATTTTTTATTTTATTTTTATTTATTTATTTTTAATATTTTATTTATTTATTTGACAGACAGAGATCACAAGTAGGCAGAGAGGCAGGCAGAGAGAGAGAGGAGGAGGAAGGCCCCCTGCGGAGGAGAGAGCCAGATGCGGGGCTCTATCCCAGGACCCTGAGATCATGACCTGAGCTGAAGGCAGAGGCTTTAACCCACTGAGCCACCCAGGCACCCCATGGCCCAGCTTTTTAGAAAGAAATTCTTTTAAAATGTGGAAGGTCAATTCATTGATCCTCTTCAGTGCTAGAAATTCCTTCCAAAAGCATCCAGTTTTCATTGCTTTAACTTTGTGCTTGCTCAGCAGCCTTCGGACTTGTAAATTGGTCTTCTAAATGCACCTACCCACAAGAAAGAAAAACAGTCAGGAAAGACAAACGAGAAAGGTGGGAGGGTAAGATGGCGGCTTCTGCTCTTTTTAAGCAAGAGATGGTGCTGTGTGAAGTCAGGTCTGTTTACCATCCTTGGTATATAGTCTAGTGTGAGTTATAAAACTAGCATTCTGTTTTGTGGATATAGGTTGGAAGATGATTGGTATCCCAGTCCCTAATTATCTCTTGAGAAAGCTGGTAAAATTTAATTCTTTTTTTTTTTTTTAAGATTTTATTTATTTGACAGGCAGAGATCACAAGTAGGCAGAGAGGCAGAAAGAGAGAGAGGAAGGGAAGCAGGCTCCCTGCCAAGCAGAGAGCCCGACCTGGGGCTTAATCCCAGAACCCTGAGATCATGACCTGAGCTGAAGGCAGAGGCTTTAACCCACTGAGCCACCCAGGCGCCCTCTTTTTTTTTTTTTTTTTTTTTTAATTTAAGCATACAAATCAGAGCAGTAGAATCTGGACCCACCATGTGGCCCAGAAACCACCTCAGGTATCTCTGTAATCATATTGTAAGGGCCTATTTAGCCAGAGCGACTCCATCTTGGATTAAACAGCCATTTTGTTGTTTATGCAGTAAAACTTAAACTGTCCCTTCCTCCCTTCCCCCCAGGAGACTTACTTAAAAACAAGTAAAACCAGTACCAGGTAACAAAGCCCAAATACAAGGGTGGGTCAGGCCAGGTGGAGACATCCAATGAGGGGGGGCGCATACTGTCTTCCTAGTTACCAAGGAGTATGGGCCTCACCCTTTGGGAGCCTTTTGGGCGCCAATTCTTACCAAGGTGATAGGCTAGTTCAAGTGTCTACTATAGGGTAACTTGTAATTCAGCTGGTCACTTATGTGTGACCTAGCATGACTGGTGTAGCTTTCTGTGTGTTACAGTCTCATTGGCGTGGCCAGGCCCAACCACATGGCCTTTGCCCTTAAAGGCCAGTCTGTGAAGCAGAGAGGGGTCACCCTGTCTATAAGAGGCGAGGCCCCGAATGTTCGGTTTGATTCTCGATGCTTGGCGCAAAATAAAGCTTTGCTTGACCTTCGCTTCGTATCAGCCTTGCTCCTTTAATCACGGACCCATTACTGGGGGACCTTTCAATATCAGTTCATTATCCTTGCAACAACACTTGTTTTGTCCCGCATTCTTTCTGCCTCATTTGAATAATGTCCCATCAGGGAGAAATATTTTAGGAGGAAATTCAAGACATACTATCATTTTCTAAATAGAATTTCTGAATCTCTGTAGGTTCATAATGGCAAAGCTAGCCGATATGTTTAGAAGGAACCAGCTATGACTTGGGTTAGAGAGAAAAGCATAAATACCTTGCTGGGGCCACAGACTTTATATCCATTTGACCTTAAATTCTGGAGTAATTGAGTTCATTGTATTTGTATTATTAAGGACTCATAGAATATGGTGTAAATGAAATTTTTACACAGAGAAGTACAAGCTCACTATTTCGATAAATCTTGCCAGATCACTGTCGAAAGAGATTGATTTCATTTCTCTTCCAACAACGTATGAGGCTTCCCCCTCTCCTGAGAGTAGAGCAGTCCAGTGAAACTTTCTTAAGCAGAAATTGCATAAAGCAAAGAAGCAATTACCATTACTGTACATGGAAAAACTTTTTATCATCCTCAGACCTGCCCAAGGAGCCCCCCAAAATAACTTCTCTTAGGCTATTCTGATCTCTTAGAGCATATCTTGTCAAGAGAAGCCCAAAACAAATTGAGATAGAGCACAGAGGCTCACAGACACAGTTCAGAGCTTTGGCAGGTTATGCTGAGATGCTGGGTGTGGTTCTCAAGGAAGGAGCCTGGCAGGGCCATCCTCTCTGCTCCCCATGTCTGCTGCTGGGCTGTAATGGCTCACTGCAAAACAAACGCTAGATGTTATCTTTTCTCTTTCTCTATCTCTTTTTTTTTGTTAAAGCAAAAATCCTCTTTGGGTTTTTTTGGTTAGTGAAAGCATGTATTAATGTAGGTCTTCCATACAAGCTAGGTAGCATAATGGAAACTTGTGAAAAGCAGGGAATAACTATATTATATCTGTTCATCCACAACTTTATTCACAAAGTATTATTAACCTGTTAAATTTTGTCAGTTTGATATAAGAAAAATTATATCATTATTGTTTAATTTGTAGCTCCTTTATTGTACATATTAATACACTTTCATGGCAGTTGACTACTCTATTTCTTTCCAGTATCTCACTCTATCATCTTTGCACATATTTCTATGCAGTTGATGGTCTTTGGCTTAGTGATGAGTAAGAGTTCTTTGTATATTAAAGAAATTAGCCATTTATCTGTCAAATGTTGAGAGTCCTTTTTCTTAATTTGTTATTTGTCTTTTGCATCATTATTTGTAGTTCAAGGTAAGGATTTTTTTTCTTTTGTTTTTTAAAGATTTTACTTATTTATTTAACAGAGAGAGAGAGAGAGAGAGACCACAAGTAGAGTGAGCAACAGGCAGAGGGAGAGAGAGAAGCAGACTTCCTGCTGAGCAAGAAGCCCAATTTGGAGCTCCATCCCAGGACCCTGGGATCATGACCTGAGCCAAAGGCAGACGCTTAGCTGACTGAGCCACTCAGGTGCCCCTCACAGTGAGTTTTTGAGACTAGTATTTACCAAGAAAAAATAAGACAATCTCTGACTGTGGAGGCCAAGAAAAACAAGGCTGTACCCATCCCAAGCCTTGACATAAGTATGGCCATCTTGGCCCTGGCAGCCATCTTAGGTCTCTGGGACTGGTAAATGACCCCTGGCTCCAGGAAGACTGACTGGAGCAAACACAATGATCAATCAGGAATAGGCTGGCTTATCGTTGTAATGACTCATGTCAGGAATAACATGGCTTGATGTTGTAGTAGGTCATGTCAGAAAGAAAAAGGAAAAATAGGAACATAGGGCTAGAAGTCATGGCCCAATCACCTACTGACACCCCTGCTCTGACTGTAAAACTGTAAAAACTCTGACTGTAGTCTGGTTTGGGGTCTAAGTCCCTACTCCACTGTGTCGGGTATACTTGGGCCCAAGCTTAAGCTTGCTGAATAAACCCTCGTGTATTTACATCGGTGTTGGCTCCTTGGTGGTCTCTTGGACTTGAAAACTCAGGCATAACACTGACTACATCAAACTAAAAACCTTCTGTATAGCAAAAGAAACAATAAACAAAATGAAAACACAACCTACAGAATGAGAGAAAATATTTGCAAACCTTCTGATGAAGGGTTGACATCATATAAAGATCTCCTACAACTAATAGGAAAAGTCCAGGGACTCCTGGCTGGCTCAGTCAGTAGAACATGTGACTCTTGATCTTGGGTTGTGAGTTTGAGCCCCACGTTGGGTGTGGCTTCTGAATATATACTATCTATGTGATGTGGGAATAACAAGTTGAAAATTTAATATAATATCAATCTCATTTGCTTTTAAATGTAGGGTTATTCATATATTCCATCCTTATTTTAAGAATTTAAATCAAAGGGACACCTGGGTGGCTCACTTGGTTAAGCAGCTGCCTTCAGCTCGGGTCATGATCCCAGCATCCTGGGATCGGGTCCCACATTGGGCTCCTTGCTTGGCGGGGAGCCTGCTTCTCCCTCTGCCTCTACCTGCCACTCTGTCTGCCTGTGCTCACTCTCGCTCCTCTCTCTCTGACAAATAAATAAATAAAATCTTAAAAAAAAATTTAAATCAAAGAGTGGGAAACAACATGGTGACTGTTGATTAAGCTCTTAGAAATGCAGTTAACTGGACTGCCTGAGTGGTTCAGTGGGTTAAGCCTCTGCATTCTGCTCAGCGGGGAGCCTGCTTCCCCCTATCTCTATCTCTGCCTGCCTCTCTGCCTACTTGTGATCTCTCTGTGTCAAATAAATAAATAAAATCTTAAAAAAAAAATGCAGTAACTGCCAGATCATTGGAAGGATGTCTAAACAAATGTTCTAATAGCTGTACGAGGAAGGACATTCCACAGATACACTAGGAATCAGAAAGTTGCCCAAATAGTACAGCCCTTTCAGAGAGGACTTCTCTCAGCACACTACTTCAACAAAAGCACATTTATATACAAGAATGACCCGGCAGTGAAGAACAGGAAAAAAAAAAAAAGATTTTTTTTATGTTCTAATAATTGATAAGCACCCTAAACCCAAAAGTGTATATGATGGTACAGACTAGTCCATATGAGACAAGAACAACTGATGACAACCAAAAAAGGAAATCTAGAAACTTGTACTATATTCCCTAACTCACATTGGCTGGGGATTACAGGTAGTACCATAGTGACCACTATCAGCAAGTTCATGTGATATTGTGATGAATAAGAAGTATATGTTTGGCCTTTGTTCCTATTCCTGGCATAGACTTCCTAAAAACTTTGGAATATCCTAAATGTTGACAGCAGCAGAGGTGTCTCTTGTTATGTTAATGAGGTGGATTTTGCTTGCCCCCTAAGGAGGGAGAGCTGGTTGCCAGGAGAACCAACCAGGTGATTAGAGGGTTGGAACTTCAAGTCTCACCTCCTGCTACCCAGACGCCCCCTCCCACCATTACCTCTGGGAGGGGAGAGGGCTTGGAGGTTGACTCAGTCACGAATTGCCAATGGTTTAATCAATCATGCATATGTAGTGAAGCCTCCATAAAAACCCAAGAGGACTGGGCCAGAGAGCTTTTGGATGAAGCAATGGAGATGTGGGGAGAGTGGATGCCCAGAGAGGGCATGAAGCACCTTGCTCTTCCCCTACCCATCTCTTCCATCTGGCTGTTCCTGAGTTATATTCTTTTATAATAAACTGGTAATCTAGTTAAGTAAAATGTTTCTCTAAGTTCTGTGAGCTGCTCTAGCAAATTAATCAAAACCAAGGAAGAGATCATTGGAACCTCTAATCTGAAATGCGTTGGTCAGAAGCACAGGTGATAACCTGAGCTTGTGACTAGCCTCTGAAGTGTGTGTGGGGGGGATGGGGGTGGAAGACTATCTGGTAGGACTGAACCCTTAACCTGTGGAATCTTAGGCTATCTCTAGATGGAAAGTGTCAAAACTGAGTTACATTGTAGGATACCCAGCTAGTGTCCAAGAATTGCTTGGTGGGAAAAACCCCACCCACTGGAATTAGGAGCCAGAATCTCAGTGGCTGTTCAAAAAACCTGTGAATCATTCCTGACATCCCCCCTCTTGTCCCTGTTTCATAGCCAAGTCCTATGGAGTCTACCTCCAAACCTAAAACCGAATCCATCTGCTTTTTTTTTTTTTTTTAATTATCTATTTATTTGACAGAGAGAGATCACAAGTAGGCAGAGAGGCAGTCTGAGAGAGGAGGAAGCAGGCTCCCCGCCAGCAGAGAGCCCAATGTGAGGCTCGATCCCAGGACCCCGAGATCATGACCCGAGCTGAAGGCAGAGGCTTAACCCACTGAGCCACCCAGGCACCCCCCATCTGCTTTTTTGTACCACCCCTGTGACCACCTCAGTGATGCCTCCATCAGCTCTCACCTGGACCAGCCTTCCATGGGGCTCTTCGTTTCACCTGTTCTGTGCTTTCATTAGACAGCAGCCAGAGGAATCTGCCACGTGGATCTCCTTATCCCTGCACTAAAAACCCTCAAGGGCTTCCCAATGTACTTGCAATACAATCCACTTTGCCTATCCTGACCCACATGCTCTGGCCCCTGCTTCCCTCACAACTTCATTTTATACCACTTTCCACCTTACTCCTGCACACCAACTCCTTTTCAGTTCCTCAAACCCACCAAATTATTTCCTGCCTCTGGTCATCGTACTTGTTGCTCCTTCTAACTTAAAATGTTTTTCTGCCCATTCTTTAGCCAGCTAACACATTTATCCTTCAGATAACTGATGAAATATTACTTTATTGGAAAGGTCTCTCTGATTCTCCAGTTTAAATTAGGGCCCCTTTTATATACTGGTTATTTTGTTCATGTATGTAATTTTTCTTTAATGTTTTTCTTTTTACTCATCTACAGTTCATGATCTCTAAAAAGTTTGTAGCTCATAGAGTCAGACACACGTAGAAAAACTAGCAAGGGACAACGGATACTTTTTGCTGGGTCAGTGAAGGTACTAAATTTGAACAATCAGTAAATGACTTGAAAATACAACGTTTCAGGGGTACCTGGCTAGCTCAGTAGTAGAACATGAAGCTCCTGACCTTGAGATTGTGAGTTCCAGCCCCACCTTGGGCATACTGATTACTTAAAAAAATTTTTTTTTATTAAATAACTTTTTTACAGTGTTTCCCCTAAATAGTTTTGTATAACTCATTTCTAGACAACAGCAGGTAAAATTTCTTTCAAAGTCTTTTAGACTGGGGTGCCTGGGTGGCTCAGTCAGTTAAACAGCCAGTTCGTGATTCCAGCTCAGGTCATGATCTCAAGGTCCCGAGATGGAGCCTTGCATGAGCTCCACACCCAACAGGGAGTCTGCAGGACATTCTCTGTCTGTCTGTCTCTCTCCCTCTCAGCTTCTCCCCCCATCCCCAGCTCACACGCACATTCTCTCTCTCTTTCTCAAATAAATAAATAAATAAATAAATAATTATAAAAACCATAAACAAAAGCAAAACAAAAAACCAAGTCCTTCAGACTAATTTCATGGCCATTTTTGCTATAGCACCACTGCAGCATTTTTTTCCGTGTAGGCTTTCATTATGTCACTGAAATAAGCTCTACAGTCTCTACTGTGTCCTTGGGTATATCCTTGAGTCAAATAAAAAGGAGACTTAATTGCAGTAGACTGTCCAAAATCCCATGGATATGGAAAAGGCCTTCAAAAAGTTTTTCTCCGATTTGAATCCTCACATTCATTCTCTGCTACCATTAGAATTTTCTTTTTCTTTTCTTCCATTTAAAAAATTGTAAGATATATTTAACATAAAATTCAGCGTTTTTGACCATTTTTAAGGATACAGTTTCAGGGTCATTAAGCACATTCACACTGCCATGCAACTATGGCCACCATCCTTCTCCGGAACATTTTTCATCCTGCAAAATGGAAACTCGGTACCCATTAAACACTAACTCCCCATTCTCTCCTCTCCTCTGCCTTTGGCAACCACTATCTATGAATTTGACTACTTTAGGTACCTTCATCCATGATGTACTATGTGTCAGAATTTCATTCCTTTTTGAGGCTGAATAATATATCATTATATGTTTGTTGTTGTTTTTTTTTTTAGTTTAGGGTGTTTTTTGTTTTTGTTTTTTTTTTTTAATCTCCACACCCAACATGGGGCTCAAACTCCCAACCCCCAGATCAAGAGTTGCGTGGTTTTCCTTCTAAGCCAGCCAGGCGCTCCATTTCATTGTATGTTTATGTTTATATGACATTTTGTTTATCAGTTCATCTGTTGATGCATATTTCAGTTGCTCCCACTTTTTGGCTATTGTCAATAATGTTGATATAGACATAGTAACAAACATCTCTTTGCCTCCTTGCTTTCAGTCCGTTTGAGTATATAGTCAGAGGTGGAGTTGCTGCATCATACGTTAATTCTATTTTTAATTTTGTGAGGGACTGCCATACTGTTTTCCATAATAGTGGTACCATTTTACATTCTTACTGACGGTGCACAGAGGTTAAGATTTCTCACCATTGGGGCGTCTGGGTGGCTCAGTGGGTTAAGCTACTGCCTTCGGCTCAGGTCATGATCTCAGGGTCCTGGGATCGAGTCCCGCATTGGGCTCTCTGCTCAGCAGGGAGCCTGCTTCCCTTCCTCTCTCTGCCTGCAGTTCTGCCTACTTGGGATCTCTCAAATAAATAAATAAAATCTCTAAAAAAACAAAAGCAAAAAAAAAGATTTCTCACCATTGTTTGTTGTTTTAAAGCTCTTTTATTTTTATTTTTTAAAAGATTTTATTTATTTACTTGACAGAGATCACAAGTAGGCAGAGAGGCAGACAGAGAGAGAGAGAAGGAAGCAGGCTCCCCACCAGGCAGAGAGCCCAATGCGGGGCTTGATCCCAGGACCCTGAGATCATGACCTGAGCTGGAGGCAGAGGCTTTAACCCACTGAGCCACCCAGGTGCCCCTTAAAGCTCTTTAAATTTGTTTTTTGTTTTAAAACAATTTTTTAAAGATTAACACATAATGTATTATGGGTTTCAGGGGTACACGTCTGTGATTCATCAGTCTTACGTAACACCCAGTGCTCACCACAACACATATTCTCTACAATGTCCAGCACCCAGCCACCCCATCCCTCCTACCCCGCAATTTCTCACCATTCTTGCCAACACGTATTATTTTATTTATTTTGTTTTGTTTTGTTTTAAAGCAGCCATTCTAGTGGGTATGAAATAATATCTCATTGTGGTTTTGATTTGCATTTTACTAGTAATGAGTGATATTGAGCCTATTTTCGTGTACTTATTAGCCAATTGTACATCTTCTTTGGAGAAATGTGTATTTAAGTCCGTTTGCCCATTTCTTTTTTTATTTTGTTTTATTTTATTTTTAAAGATTTTATTTATTTATTTATTTGACAGAGAGAGAGAGAGAGATCACAAGTAGGCAGAAAGGCTGGCAGAGAGAGAGGGAAACAGGCTCCCCACCGAGCAGAGAGCCTGTTGCTGGGCTCGATCCCAGGACCCTGAGATCATGACCCAAGCTGAAGGCAGAGTCTTAACCCACTGAGCCACCCAGGCACCCCCATTTGCCCATTTCTTAATTGGATTTTTCCTTTTCTTTTAATTGAGGTGAGTACATTACTCAAAGAGACTACTAACCAAATCATGGAAATAAATCAATTGGCTACTTGACATTAAATTTCTTGTTAATAATCACTATGTTTACATTTATAAAACTGTATCACAATTATATGGTAAAACAAATTAAAAATTAAACATTTTATTGTATTTTATTTAAGGTGTTTTATTTAACTGAGAGAGAACAGAGTGTGAGAGAACACAAGTTGGGGGGCAGAGGGAGAGGGAGAAGCAGACTCCCCACTGAGCAGAGAGCCCAATGTGGGGCTTGATCCCAGGACCCTGGGATCATGATCTGAGCCAAAGGCAGATGCTCAACTGACTCAGCCACCCAGGAGACCCTAAAATTTAAAAGTTTTAATTTTACAAACTACTGCACATGAACTATAATTCACCCACAGAAAAATGTACATAGAAGAGTACAGTTTGGTGAATTTTCACAAATGAACACACATGTGTAACCAGGGCCAAGATCAACAGAGAGAGCCTTACTAACACCTTGGACTCCCTCACCAGTCACTATTCCTTTTCTGCCAAGGTAACCATTATCCCAAATTTTAGCAGATAAGTTTTCCTGTTTTTGTGCTGAAATGGACTTAGTAGGTACTTTGTGAGCCTTATTTTCTCTCTCTCTCTCTTCCTTCCTTCTTCCTTTCTTTTTTCTCCTTCCTTCATCCTTCCTTCCTTTCTCTGATTTATTTTGGAGAGTGCATGCATGCCTGCTATCTGCAGGGAAGAGGGGCAGAGGGAGAGAGTATCCTGAAGCAGACTCCCCACTGTGCTCAGAACCTGATCCCAGGACCCTGAGACTGAGAACTGAGCCAAAATTGTGAGCAGGCTACTCCACCAACTAAGCCACTCAGGTGCCCTGGACCTTACTTTATATGCTCAAATTTACATTTCCGCAGTTAAGCCATTTCATGTTGGTTGTTTTAGGTCAGTCTTCTCATTGTTGCATAGTATTCCATTATATGAACACTGAATTTATTAATTTATTCTGTTGTTTATGGTCTTTTGGTTATTTTCATTTGAGAGCTGTTAAAAAAAATGCAGCTGTGAACATTCTTGTTTGTTGGTGCACCGTTAAGACCTCATTTCTCCTGGCTGGATTTGTAGAGGTGAAACTGCTTGTTGGGTCACAGGGTAGCTACTTTGGTAGATAGAACCAAACTGATTTTTTTTTAAAAGATTTTATTTATTTATTTGACAGAGATCACAAGTAGGCAGAGAGGCAGGCAGAGAGAGAGGAGGAAGCAAGCTCCCTGCTGAGCACAGAGCCCTATGCAGGACTCCATCCCAGGATCCTGGGATCCTGGGATCATGACCTGAGCCAAAGGCAGAGGCTTTAACCCCACTGAGCCACCCAGGTGCCCCAGAACCAAACTGATTTTTAAAAGAGTTGTTCTAGCTTACATTCCAGAAGCAGAGTAGATGAATTCAGTTACTCCACATCCTTGTGGTGTGGGAAACAAAGGCAAAAGAAAAAATTAAATTTCCTTACTACTTAGAACCCACTGACAAGTCCTTGAGACAGGCAGAGTGACTTTCCACTAGGAACTCAGTTACCTTTATGTTAATGCTTTGCTCAGGGCAAAAGGCCATCTTAGCTTAACATTGTCCTGACCTCCCCTCCCTGCCAGGATCCTGTAAGTCTACTTTAATATATAAAGATTCCTTTGGACACTTCCTTTATCTTCATCCCCCAAGATACATGTTGACAACCATCCTTCAACCATGTAGCCCACTGATAAACAACTGACGGGTCTCATGATGACTGAGGTTTTATTAGATGGTAATAAATGACATTTTCCTAAGAACTGCTAACCCCCTCAAGGTCCTAAAAATCTTGCTTCCCAAATTCCTTGGAGACTTACTACCCCTAACCCCCTCCCAACTTGAAAGTACATAATGGGTCACTCCTCATGATCCCAGTGTAGCTCTTTCTGCCCACTCCTGTGCCCAAGCTTTAATAAAACCACCTTTTTGCACATAACTCTTTCTTAGCCATAGGCTCCAAACCCCATTTCCTACTTCACTTGGGAGTATTTTTCCGACACTTGGTGTCTTCCTTTATTCCCTTTTCTATTGTATTTTGAAATAAAAAAACAACTCAAGCAAAGTTTAGATTGCTTTTGGGGGGACCTTTTAGTTGTTGGTTTGGTTCTCTGAATTGTTAACCATCTAAGACATCTACTTTGTCCAGTCGCAAGGTGTTGACTGTGAGTGCGTCCTCCGTTTTGCTCAGCACTTTTCGCTCACTCTACCCCTTGGATGTCATCGGGTGAAGAAAATGAGGTGTGCGTCCTAGGCGGAGCAGGTCCTTTGGGTACTCTAAAAGTCTGGTCACTTAGTAGGCGAAACTTAGGCGGGCCTTCGTCTGTCGGTTTTTTTTACTAGGGTCCACGATCTGGGCGCTTCCGCCCGCCGCCGGTCTCCCCACTGCCGCCGGGTCCCGGGAGGGATCGGGAACGCGAAGGAGCCGCCCTGCGGGGCACCAGCCAGAACAGGGGTGGAGCGGGGCGGGGGACCCGGTCCGCGCGGAGCATGCGCAGACCAAGCCCAGCGCATGCTCCGCAGAGCGGCGGGTCCACAGATGAGGGGAGTCGAGTCTCCTGCGCCCCTCCACCCCTGCCGGAGTTGCTGCAAAGGCGCTTGTTCCGAGCCCCGGCTTCCAATAAAGTTCGTTAAAAAAAAAAGTCATAGTCATTCTTAAGAGAGCGAAGGAGGGCGCGAGCCAGCCGGGCGGCCCCGCCGGGGTTGCTGGCGCCCTGGGAGGAGGAGGAGGAGGCGGTGGCGGCGGCGGCGGCAGCGGTTGCGCCGCGACCAGGAGGAGCCGGTCGCGCCGGGCGGCGGGTCCGCGGCGGGCGGGGGACGGTGAGTAGTGGCTTGTACTCCGGACAGCGGCGCTGCTCTCACTCGCCCTGTGCAGCGGCTGAGGGCTCCCCCGGCTCGGCTGAGGAAGGACCCGCTTCTCCCTGGGGTCCCGGGATGTGCCGTACCCCGGGGACTGTAGAGGGGTGTGGGGGGCAGGGGCCTCTAGGCCCGGGCTCCCATCCCCCCGGCCCGGGCCGCGGAGCGCCCGCTCCCCAGCCGCAGAGCGCCGTGCCCAAGTTCCCGCGGGAGGAGGTGGGCGGCAGTACCTGCCCGGCCTCGGCTCTCAGCGCCCCGCGGCCCGGGCTCCCAGGGTGTGCGTCCCTGGCATTGCCCCTTGGGCGGGAAGCAGCGAGACGCAGCGGGGGCGAGGCGCTGGCCTCCAGCTTGGCCGAGCACCCAGCTTCTCGCCTTCTCCCAGCGCCCACATGGGGAGGGGGCGACCCAGGCCGGGGCCGTCGCCAGCAAGGGGCGTCAAGTGCCGGGTTCGGCTTGATCGGAGGCGGGGTCTCAGGCTCTGCCCTGGGTTTTAGAACCCGCTCCTTCCTGCGGCGGGGCCCCCTCCTTACCCGCGGCCCCACCCTTCCCTAGTTTCTTGCTCAGACTGCTAGAATATGAATGAGCCAGACTGCACTATTTCATTGACACTGGCTGCCACAGAATCACTTAACTCGGAGAACAGAGGAGCCGAGGAGCTCCCAGACGGAAGAACTTGAGGGTGTGTGCGAGCGCATTAAAGAGTCTGAAAGGGTCGTTTCTTGAGGCTTTATGTAACTCCTAACGTTGTCTAGGTGATTTCATCGAACCTAACAAGCTTTTCAGTGTTATAAACACAGTCGTACCTGGACTTAAGTACCTTTTCTAATTTATTAGACTGCATTGGTTGGAAACCTTTTTTTTTTTTTTTTTAATTAAATTTGGGGAAAACGGCATTTAGAAAAGAGTATTTATGCAAAGCGTTGCTGTAAGCTTTTTAATTATGATACTCAGCATTATCTTATTTTCTAAGAACTTAGCTGTTTGGATAGAGTGCTTTATGTTTATAGAGCAGTAGTAGCTGGATAATCACCAGACTGGCTGTGTTAAAATCTGATTGCTCTTCTCTTCTTTTAAATTTTATTTTTAAAATTATACGGTAAACTTGTCTTTTTAAGGGGTGTGCAGTTCTATGAATTTTAGATTAATGCTGTCACCACGACAATCAGGGCATAGAATAGTTCTACCCCCCCCCC